>NC_041217.1:97465750-97477426 GCF_002837175.3 Physeter macrocephalus
AAAAAATGGGCAGAAGACCTAAATAGACATTTCACCAAAGAAGACATACAGATGGCCAAGAGGCACATGAAAAGATGCTCAACATCAATAATTATTAGAGAAATGCAAATCAAAACTACAATGAGGTAGCACCTCACAACAGTCAGAATGGCCATTATCAAAAAAAATCTAGAAACAATAAATGCTGGAAAGGGTGTGATGAAAAGGGAACCCTCTTGCACTGTTGGTGGGAATGTAAATTGATACAACCACTATGGAGAACAGTATGGAGCTTCCTTAAAAAACTAAAAATAGAACTACCATATGACCCAGCAATCCCACTACTGGGCATATGCCCTGAGAAAACCATAATTCAAAAAGAGACATGCACCACAATGCTCATTGCAGCACTATTTACAATAGCCAGGACACAGAAGCAACCTAAATGTCCCCTGACAGGTGAATGGATAAAGAAGATGTGGCACATATATACAGTGAAATATTACTCAGCCATAAAATGAAATGAAATTGAGTTATTTGTAGCGAGGTGGATGGACCTAGAGTCTGTCAAATGGAGTGAAGTAAGTCAGAAAGAGAAAAACAAATACCGTATGCTAACACATATATATGTAATCTAAAAAACAAAAAATGGTCTGATGAACCTAGGTGCAGGACAGGAATAAAGATCCAGACGTAGAGAATGGACTTGAGGACATGGAGGGGGAAGGGTAAGCTGGGATGAAGTGAAAGAGTAGCACTGACATATATACACTACCAAATGTAAAATAGATAGCTAGTGGGAAGCAGCTGCATAGCACAGAGCGATCAGCTAGGTGCTTTGTGACCACCTAGAGACGTGGGATAGGGAGGGTGGGAGGGAGGCTCAAGAGGGAGGGGATATGGGGATGCATGTGTGCATGTGGCTGATTCACTTTGTTGTGTGACAGAGGCTAGCCCAGTATTGTGAAGCAGTTATACTCCAATAAAGATCTATTAAAAAAAAAAAAGAAATAGTTACTCCCATTCCCAGCACTCTCTCTCTCCTTTATACTACTTTATTTTTATCCTTAGTATATATCATTACCATATATATATATTTAATATTGTATGTTTTCCCTATGTAAGCAATATAATAGGCTAGCAGGGGATTTTGTTTCCTCCAGTGTAGTATATATAGAATCTGGAACAGTTCCTGCCATAGAATATATGCCCGTTAAATATGAGTGGAATGAATACAATATTTTTAGAATTCAATTCCCAAGAAACCTTGTAAAGTAATGCATAGTGACACCGTTCTACAGATAAAGACACTAAAACTTAGTAAAGTTAAATAAATGGCAAAAATCACTGTTAGTAAATGGGAGTGTCTGAGTTTAGACCTAGGCCTTGTGAATCCAAAGCTAAAAAAAAAAAAGAGAAAATGATGGTTACAAAGAAATGTATTTCAACAATATCTATGGTGGGCAGAATTGTTAACAATCTAATTGTCCTAATATTAGGGAGTGTTTAAATAAACAAATATTAACTTGATTGACTATTATGGATTAATTAAAATGAGCATCATAAGACTATGTGGCAACATGGGCAATTCTGATATATTGTTAAAATTTACATTTAGGTTAGGATTACAAATGATTATGAAATTAAAATAGTCGTAGTTTTTGGCTAGAAGGATTATCAGAGAATTTCTCCTTTATATTTGATTTCAACGATTATAAAGTGATACCTTGAGACATATATTAAGAAAATAGCAAAATCTTTAGGTCTGGTATAAATATATTGATATTAAGATAACATATTCTTCTGAATAATAATAATCTTATGAAAAGCTTTAATTTTTGAAGCAAAGAATAAATGTTGAAATCATAATGTAAACAAAACCTCACCATCTCATTGCACATATTGTTACAGAAAATGTCCAGCAGATATTGACTTAGAGTTACTTGACAAATTACCAACCTTAAATTGCAGGTCATGCACTATAAAAATCTTCAATGAATAATCACAATATTATATAATAATTTCCTTTCATATCAAAAACAGATTTTTTGCCTTCATGGTTTCGTTTAAACTAGCTTTAATTTGGCATCATTTTCTTCATCCTTTAATTTAATCCTCTATAAAATGTAATATTTCCGAGAACATAAAATAGAGCTTCAGTTGCTATTTAACTTAACACTCTAAAGTTATCTAAACTAGCAAAAAACATGTAGTTAATTAGAAATTAGTGATGATATCTGTTGTAAATCCACAATTTTATATGTATATCTCTGTTCATATTGTTGTTAAAATATAGCAGAGTGCAGATGGTGATAACAAAACTGATATTATCTGACATAAATATATATTTGTCAGACAAATGTGCTATCTCGCTCTGTACTCTATGAAATAGAGGCATAAACTACAGATACTTTTAATCCAATCAGCAAATGTTTTTTAGAGTTATTAATCTCTGGTAGAGAATCAAAAAACTCAAATATTTAAACAAGTTTGAAATCAGTATGCTTACATGTTCCAAAATGAATCCAATAAAATTGAGTAGAGTGCTACTTTCCTAGAACTTAGTTTTTGAAACACACATACAGGCAACAAGCACAAAAACCCTAGACAAAAACTGACTCTGGCCAAATATCACCAAACCTATCTTCTTTATTTTGTGTCTCGAATAATAATGGAAAAGAGTAGGGTGATAAAATGTAGAAAGGGCTTAAATAATAACAAAAGACCACCTGAGCATCATTGCTCCATGAAACACCCAGTGTAAATGAGGTCCAAAAAAACTAATGTTTTTCTACATCTCAAAAGCCATCCCCAATACCTGGGCTCACAATATTCTCCCGTCTCACCTCCTGAGAGAACGGTCATCTTCTCTTTCTCTTGCATCTTGGATTTTTCCTTCTCTATGAGCTCCTTCTCTGTGTCTCCAAATGTGCATGCATTTTCCTCATTTAGAAGACAAAAATCATTTCACTTGACCCTTCTAACTCTTTTAAAATATTAATATATTCCCTTTCACAAATTTTCACATGAATCACTTGCATTTTATTCTGAATGAAAAACGCTAGTGAGATTAAGCAACATTGCATCTTTTTTTTTTTTTTTTTCGTTACTCAGCCCTCTCATTGTTGTGGCCTCTCCCGTTGCAGAGCACAGGCTATGGACACGCAGGATCAGCGGCCATGGCTCACGGGCTTAGCCGCTCCGCGGCATGTGGGATCTTCCCGGACCGGGGCACAAACCCGTGTCCCCTGCATCGGCAGGCGTACTCTCAACCACTGCGCCACCAGGGAAGCCCAACATTGCATCTTTTAATTAATATATTTAACACTGGGCAAGGTAGGGGAATTTTTATATTCATTAAAGGAGTGTAGTAGCCTACAAATCTCTCCTTCTTTACTTGCTTCTTTAAAGAATGCAACAATTCTCAAGACCTCTTATCACTAAGTTTCCATTCAAACTAAAAATTGTTTGCTCATGCCTCATTTCTTCAAACACACTTCACTTTCTTTTATAAAAAGAATGCTCCTGGCTATCTTCCTGAATTGTGGAGTCTAGTTCAAGGTTGCTTTCATCACTCCTCTTTCTTTAGCTTTATCTACATGCAGATGCCTCCTAAAATTCACTCTTTTCCCCTTAGCATTTCATCTTGTGGAGAACTCATCCAGTCTCATAGATTCTCATTACCAGCTCATTTTGAGAACACTAAAGACTGTTTAATCTATGCATGTGTTGTCCTAGGCTGTGGATTCACAAATATGACTACGGCAATGTTCTTGTCCTCAAGGAGCTTAGAACTAAGTTGGGGAAAAGACAAAAAAAAAAAAACAGTTATTCAGGCATAGCTAGGATAGTGAGCCCAGCAGAGGAGATAATGTGATATCTGAGTCATAAATGAGTAAGAGTGAGATGTTTAAACACACACACACACACACGATATATGTAATACGTAAGGGCATTCCAGAAAGCAGAAGCAACATACAGATGATTTGTAGGGAAGTGAGAGCCTGACAAGAAAATTCCTAATTCGCCATGAGCAAAGCAGATTTCTTACACAAATTTAAACCTTTTCAGTGTTCCCTAAGACTCCACTTAAATGTCTTTTTGCCACATTAAACTCAACATGCCTAAACATACTCAAAATCAGTGGTGTCTAATAGAAATATAATGATAGTCATATATACAATTAAAAAACATTGAGTATCCATGATTAAAAAGGAAAAAGAATCATGTAAAATTAATTTTGAAGTATATTTTATTTAAACCAATATATCCAAAATATTATTTCAATGTATAATCAGTATAAAATTAAGGGAGTATTTTAAATTCCTTGTTTAAACTAATTCTTTAAAATCCAATGTGTATTTTTCAATTACAGCACACCTCATTTACATTAGCCACATTTCAACTGCTCAATAGCTACATGTGGTTAGTGGCTACCCTACTGATAGCACAGCTCTAAGGAAACTAAAACAGTAAAATATTGGCACATGAATAAAGACAGATGAATGAAACAAGAACAACAGAAAGTACAAATATAGACCCAAAGAAGAAATGTCAATTTGCCATATTACTAGGTGGCATCTCAAATCAGTGAGGTAGAATGAAATTTCTAATAAGTGGTACTATAACAAATGGATAGGCATCAAAAGACAACTTTGACCCTTACCAGATAATCTCTAAGTGGATTAAAGATGTAAATGTAAGATCATAAAATTATTAGAAGAATATATGAACAAATTTCTTTATAAGCTTGGAGGAGTAAGTTCTCTCCAATTCTGACTCAAAAAATCCAGAAACCAAGACAAAAATTAATAAGCTATATTACATTTTTTTAAAAGCACCAGAAATAAATGCAAAAACAACAGACAAAATGGGGACAAAAATGTCAACTGATGTCAGAAACAAAGGACTGATCCCTTAATAAATATAAATGGCTTCAAGATACGGAGAAGAAAAAAACCAGCAATACAATAAGAAATTAAGCAGATGGTGTAAAAAGACAGACCTCAGTAATAGGAACACAAACGGTTCTTAAGCATAGTAAAATTTCTTACGTATCATATTAACAAAAATGCTAAAGTATGATGATATACTCTGTTGTCAAACCTTATGGGAAAACAGGCACTCACAAAATGCTGGTGGGAATACAAAGTGGTACATGCCTCTGGAGGGTAATTTAAAAATATGCATCAAAATTACTAACGCTTTATTCTTTAACCCACTCTGAAACTGACTCAGATACCCTTTCACATGAACCCAATGGCAAATATACTAGGATATCATTGCAACATTACTTGTAGTAACATAAAATTGGATACAGACCAAGAGTCCTTCAATAAAGAACTGTTAAACATAAACTATGGTACATACATTCAACAGCATACTATGCAACTACTAAAAAAGCAAACAAGCAAACAGAAAGGATGAGTCTCTTTATAGAGACATGGAGAGAACACCAAAACATATTTTAAGTGAAAAACTCAATGTGCAGAACACACACACACACACACGTGTATGTATATGCATATGTATATCCCAAGAGGACCCTCTTTCTCTCCAAAAATATTGCAATAAGAATATGCATATATATATACATGTACATATATATGATAACATATATGTATATATACATATATAATGTTATCCTTTGTATAAGAAAAGGAAGCACAAAAATGTTTGTTTTAATTCACATATTATTTCATAAAGAAACACTGGAAGAGTGCCTACCTAAAGTGGGTAGGAGGGAATGGGGTAGATGAGGAAGGAGTTATTATTTTAATTTCAAACTATGTGAATGTATCAGCTATTCACAAGATAACAAAATGTCAAATATATATGTCCTTGTGTGGATTTGCATGTATGTTTGTGTGTGTGTACCCTACTTTTTGAGATAATAAGGAAATGGAAATCATTTTTGGCAACAGGAAACTTTTGCTCTAAGCCTGGCTCCTCTGCAATTTGCTATGTTATATTGCCTCCAACTTTTATTCTTGATTTCATTAAAATAAATGAATATTATATCTTTTAGCATTGTTATTATAATAATGTTATAACACTTTGAGTGATTATAACGAGATAAAATTAGGAATTTTAGAGTAAATGTGAGGTGAGAAAGAAGACATGAAGCAGGAAGAGGATATTTGAAAGAGTTGATGTGAACAATGGGAGAGAGTGTTGAAAAAGGAAAAGAGTATATTTCTCAAAAATGTCAAGAGCCCATTTCAGGTTGGTGACCATGAATCTGCCCATGTGTGGTTTTCACTGTATTTGAGAAAGTGCACAGATAAGGTCATCCGTTGTTGGTTTTGCTAGTCAGAATAAAAGAAATACGGAAATGGAGTATAGGATTTGATTAGAGACTGGCCAAAGTTTTTTACTAGGGAAAATAAGCTGAATGGTGGAGGGTGGAGAAGGAGTAGGAGAAAAGAAGAAAGGAGAGGGCCAGTGATGTCACTGAGTGAATTAGCTGTAAAGATAAAGGTTAGGATAAAGAATAAGGTATGTACATTTTTCTTCAATGACACATCAAACATAGTGAGTTTTCTGTTCTCCAAATTTCTGCACTTCCTACATCCTATACTCCAAAAGTCAGGCTTAATTTTGCTATCCCAGACTTTCTTGCTGCTCGTGCATCCTGAGTTCAAATCCTGGGTCTACCTTTGTGGCACTGGAAAAGCTAGTTAAACTTTTGTGTTTCAGATACTTCATCTATAAAAGAGAAGAAATAGTGAGCCACTTACTTGAGCTTGTTTCCATCTTTATTATTTTGAATCAAGGACCATTAAACAGTTAAAGTATGATAAAATGCTTTCTTACTGGTGTAAGACAAATTCTGATTTCAGAGATGTAATGTGAAAAAAATATACATCTTGGATTTGATTCTTATTGAGTTAGTTTTTTCTTCTCACAATGGAACCTAAGACTTCTAAATTAATATTTTTAAGACCAGATTAAAGATATAGTATAACAAAATGACAGTCCATTAATGATTATTACCATCCCACATTCCTCCCAGAAGTTACTCTAAAACAGTGATATAAATTGGCCAAATTGTATTCACCCTGAAAGGAGGGGCAGGATATTTTCATAGCTTCTTTAGACAATACTTATTGATAAGTATTTCTAGTAGAACAATTACCAGTTACAATGTGCACTGTATTCTTTGTGTTTATTAAACAATTGTAGCTTATTATGCCTGGTTATTATGACCCTTTATTTACGATACTGCAGAAAAATTAGGGATTATCATGTTAATATTCTCCAAGTCAAAAGCTTGTATGTAACAGAAGAACAAAATAAGGATTTGAAATCAAGTTTCTCTGTATTCTTATCTTAGCTTTGTTATTTTATGTCTGTACGAATTTGGATAAATTACTAACCTCAAATCCACAGTTTTCTAACTTGTAAAATGGGTATAATAGTACTATTTAATAGAATTGTTGTAAGGATTAAATAACATTTTTGTCTATTAAGCATCTAAACATATTAGGCTTCCACGTTTGTCCCTAATCATCTACATTGCCTTCTGCCCTGGCACCTCTAACAGCATAAGGTTAAATAACAAAAGAATGCTTAGAAAGTTGGACCTATTACAAAACAGCTTTACAGTTACTAAATTTACTCTCCCCTACTTCTCCCTCCCCAAGCGCACACTATTTAGTCACTTCCTCTTTTCTCAATATTCCATTAAAAACAGTCTTTTTCTCTTTAGTTTATGATTGATTATCTGGGAAAGGGCTGGTAATGCTCTCTGTGAATAAGCTACATATTGAATTGAGAACAAAATAGCTGAAAACAGTCTGAGGCAGTTCTAGTTGGCACACAAATCAATTATAGATCATCGTTTAACAGAAACCAAAACAGACACTCACTAGAGAACCAATTTTTATCCTTAACCTCTTCCTGAGAAAAATAAGAAATATAAATCTATAAAAATGTCAGGGCTTCCCTGGTGGCGCACTGGTTGAGAGTCCGCCTGCCGATGCAGGGGACACGGGTTCGTGCCCCGGTCCGGGAAGATCCCACATGCCGCAGAGCGGCTGGGCCGGTGAGCCATGGCCACTGAGCCTGTGCGTCCGGAGCCTGTGCTCTGCAATGGGAGAGGCCACAACAGTGAGAGGCCCGTGTACCACAAAAAAAAAAAGTCAACCTATTCCATTGACTTGTAGCAAGGGAAAAATACTTTAAAATGTCAGTATCACCATTACTTTGAGTCAGAAAACGGTTGTCTTTATGATATGTAACCACACAAGTTCTTCTCAGTAAAATAAAAATAAAACAGAAATTAGATTCTCTGCACCTTAAAGTATTATTTTATATAACATATAGATGAAAGCGAATGGTTAAGAACTTTTGGCATATCCAGTAACACAGGTTGCAAAAAAAACGGGATGGTGCATAAATGCCTCTCATTTCAACGCACATGCCTCTTTTTTCTGTTCCTTCCAGCAAAAGGTAGAGTCAATTTCCCTCCCTGCTTATGGGCCTTGTGACTCACCTTAACCAGAAAAATGTGATGGGCATTATGTTATGGGAGTTCCAAGTCTATGCTTCAAGAGGCCTTCCAGCTTCCATTGTCACCTCTTTAGAAACCAAATGCCATAAAAAGAAGCCTGAGCTATACTTCTTGATAGTTATAGGCTACAAAGAGAGAGAGAGAGGAGGGAGCCCTGTCAGCAGCCAGATGTGAGACCATCTTAGATCATTTCGTCCATTAAGCCTCCATATTACTGCATTCACAAGAGTGACCTCTAGTGAGACCCACAGAAAAGCCACCCAGCTGATCCCAGCTAAAATTTCTGAACAAAAGAGGAGCAAAAAAATGATTATTTCAGGATACTGAGGTTTTTGCTTTTGTTTTAGTATTCCTGAAAAAAAGTAGCATATTTTATTGATTCTCAGCAAAGTTCTTCAGAAGATTAATAATAAAAGTTTGATATATATTATGAGCAATTATAACGTTTGGACACAAAGAAAAGCCAGGCTGTATCAAAATGAGTTAGCCTCTTTTCTTTTGATTCATCATCCATAACTGGCTGTACATCTTCTACTTCTGCTGGAGCATGTTTTGAATTCTATTTTTCAGAGTAATGACTGGACCAGGGTAACTAGCAAAGAACTTTGGCATTTCAGCTGTAAAATGCCCTCCTCAAATCCTCTAGAGATATTTCTCCCTCTTCCCACAGAGTTTGCCATACTCTAGTTTCTAAAATTCTTTATTGTTGTCCTAACTTCATGTCTTGTTTTGTTTTTCCTGATCCTACTTCTCCTGAAGATGCTTCTTCAGAAAAGATTCAAAGAAGTTCAAAATTGTTGCCTAAATATCTGGCTTCTTTAAATTCCAGCCTATATCTTTACTTTCATTTGTGAGAACAATGAAATATGAGCTAAAGAAGATACTTTTGACTCCTTTAATGCTAAATATCTGCTTTGCCAGAAGAGAGTAAAATGCCACAGCTGATGTGGGAAAACCCATGGTCCTTCTTCCTAAAATTGGTTTTAATAGCTTCAAACTGGTAGAATTCGGGGTATTTTATGTTTGAATAAACGTATTTGATATGTAGTTCTGGCTAATTAATGTTGAATCGTTTCCCTGGTGAAACAGAAATTGAAACTTAGCAACCATACATTTTACTTATATCCTTGTCCTACACATATGTCACTTGGTGACATAGTGACCAAGCAATTAGAAAAGAGGTCTTTACACAAATTGATAAAGAGGTTTTTTTCCCTTTGGTATGCAAATTTATCATTGTGACAGAATCACTAGCACAGCCTACAACAATGGCCACAGCTTCCCCAAGCCACCATCATATGCAGTGATTTGTTACATAGCAATAGACAACTGATATATCCACCAAGATGGAGTCAGCATATTTCAGAGAAAAGAATGTTGAAAAGAAATAAGGTAACCTGGCTTCAAGTCCTGGTTGCACCATTGATTACCCATGTAAAATTGGATGAACCTCTTAACCTCTCTAGACCACAATTTCTTCTTGTACAAATAGATTTCATTAGGCAATCTTTTGTCACCTCAGCTACAAAGTTTATGCTTCTAAATTACTATAGCTGACAGCAATTGTAGATCCAAATTAACTGAAGCTTTGGTTTCAGAATACTGCTCATAACTGTCTAGAAAGTCCAGATTCTCACCTGCTAAAGGAAGATGACATCTGTTATCTCTTTGAGAATAATGATTCTGCCAAAAGTCTACGGGAATCTTCTATTTTTGGAGATAGTTTCCTTTTACAAGTTGAATAAATGCAGTATGATCAGGTGAATAGTACTGGCCTGTATGTACAAACCTAACACGAAAGATGAACTTACAGAACTTTGCAAACTTTTCCCTATTTCAGAGCAAAATTATTTCTAAAAATCTTTAGCCATGGCAATAAATCCTCACTAGAGAAATCTGCAGAAATACAGAAATATTTACCTGAAAATGCTGCACCAGGTTTTCAGAGTTCTCATTTCTTCTTAATGTTCTCATATCATTTATGTAGCAAGAATCGAAAATGATACATTGTGTACTAGCCAAATTCAAGTCAACTGTAGACATCATTGAATCTACTTATTTTATAGCCCGCTAAACATGAATCTAGTGTTTTGAGTGTAAAAATTTCTCAAATAGACAAAACACTTGTAATTAGCCTCAGGAAAAACTTATGGCACCAGTGAAAGTGCACTTTATCTGGAGTCACATAGCCATAGTTGAGTCTACAACCTGTCTCTTAGCTGTGTAACCCTGGACAAACCACTAACCTCTCTGAGCTGTAGTTTCCTGCTCTATAAAAAAGTGATGATTCAACATCAAAAAAACAAACAACCCAATCCAAAAATGGGCAGAAGACCTAAATAGACATTTCTCCAAAGAAGATATACAGATTGCCAACAAACACATGAAAGAATGCTCAACATCATTAATCATTAGAGAAATGCAAATCAAAACTACAATAAGATATCATCTCACACCAGTCAGAATGGCCATCATCAAAAAATCTACAAACAATAAATGCTGGAGAGGGTTTGGAGAAAAGGGAACCCTCTTGCACTGTTGGTGGGAATGTAAATTGATACAGCTGCTATGGAGAACAGTATGGAGGTTCCTTAAAAAACTAAAAGTAGAACTACCATATGACCCAGCAATCCCACTACTAGGCATATACCCTGAGAAAACCATAATTCAAAAAGAGTCATGTACCAAAATGTTCATTGCAGCTCTATTTACAATAGCCAGGACATGGAAGCAACCTAAGTGTCCATCAACAGAGGAATGGATAAAGAAGATGTGGCACATATATACAATGGAATATTACTCAGCCATAAAAAGAAATGAAACTGAGTTATTTGTAATGAGGTGGATAGACCTGGAGTCTGTCATACAGAGTGAAGTAAGTCAGAAGGAGAAAAACAAATACCGTATGCTAACACATATATATGGAATCTAAGAAAAAAAAATGTCATGAAGAGATTAGTGGTAGGACAGGAATAAAACACAGACCTACTAGAGCATGGACTTGAGGACATGGGGAGGGGGAAGGGTAAGCTGTGACGAAGTGAGAGAGTGGCAGGGACATATATGCACTACCAAATGTAAATTAGATAGCTAGTGGGAAGCTGCCGCATAGCACAGGGAGATCACCTCTGTGCTTTGTGACCACGAGAGGGGTGGGATAGGGACGGTGGGAGGGAGGGAGA
>NC_041217.1:97479273-97483991 GCF_002837175.3 Physeter macrocephalus
ATAAAGTAGAAACTAACACACCATTGTAAAGCAATTATACTCCAATAAAGATGTTTTTTTAAAAAGCGATGATGATACACCTGAATTGACTATTTCACAAGGATATTGTGAGTATCAAATCAGAGGATTTGATGAAAAAGTTTTTTTTTAAATGCTCTATGGCTAATACCCTGAGGAAAGGAAAAGTGGGAGGCCTAGGCAATTCTCAATTCAGTGCAATGCCTGAGGTCTGCTGTATGTACACAAAGCTGTAAGGTTTTGGAAAGAAATGATTAACACCAGAAGTAGACTTTGTGTTTTCTTTCTTACGACCATTTTCTCTTGTCAATCGATTTTTTCCCATTTTTGTTTTTCTGCCCTTTTGCTTTTCATACTATGTGGCCCTCTCATTATATTCAGTAACTTAACCAACAAACATTTACTGAGCACCTAGTGAACACTGAAGGCAAAGACGGTCAAGACCCGATCTCTGGTTCTAGAAGCTCACATTCAAATGGAATGTCATAAAAACAACAGCTCATCTCAAGGCAATAAAAAACAGTAATAACAAAAACATGGCCAAAACACTAAGGGAGAAGAGAGGAAGAACAACTATCCTTTCTGAGACATAGAGAAAGGATACTCTGGACCAGCCTCTCAAAGGAAGTGGCAATTGAACTATACCTTGAAAGATGAGAATTTTTCTAGGCAGACAAGGGACATTTGAAGTAAATCATAAGATCATAGCATATGCTAAGAGCTGCAATTAATTATGATAAAAAAATTATTTTGAGAGCTAACATCTATCAAGCATTTGTTACATGCTAAGCAAGGAATTTGGACTCTATATTTTATAGGAAAGGGAAAATGGTTGTTCATACTATTTAGAGTATTTCACATATCAAATATTCAATTCCTGATTTTTTAATTTACATAATATTTTGGCATATTAATGCCTCTAATTGGCACCTCAGTCCCATAATGCCCTCCAAAAAAATGTTACCTCAAGGCTATTCATTTATCAGTTTTTAAAATGCATCCTTTAGTTCAATGCAAAAGAGAGCATAATTGATGATTATTAACAAACAGAAGTAATAATTAAATAATAATACATTTTAGTCTTACTGTTTATTAGGTGTTTAATCTTTCAAAAAATTGCAAATAAAATACTAGCTATTGGAACCATATCAATTTAACTTGCTCTTTCTCTGACATCAGTGAAAGGGTATTATTTATCTCACTAAGTATATATTATAATCTTCTGTTGATAGTAAAAGATCAAAGATTACCTTCCATCAAACAGAATTATGATGCCATAACATTTTATCTTGTTACAGCTGATATCAATCACTAGGTGACAGTGAGCTGCAGAGCAGATTTTTCAGTCAATATACCTGACATGCTCAAACATCTGAAACACAGCAACCAACTTCCATGTGCTTTGTTTGTGAAAGTGAAAAATGGAGCATAAACAAATAAGTACCTGATTGTTAATATCATATATGTTGCTCAATACCACTTGGTTTCTGAGCAATTAACTGGTGTTTTTACCTAGAACTTCATCAAAGGAGAGAAAAGTCAGTGTCAATAAAACAGAAAGTGGGGCATTGTTTTAAATGGAGACATGAGAGTGGTAACATCTTCAATCACAAGATTAGGGCAAAGAACCCCTCCTGGTGTAACTCTCTGGAGACACATATATTCTCACTCTTTCATCAGAGAGCTATACAAGGCCCTGACTGAAGTCACAAATCTCCCAAGCAAATCCTCTTTCTCAAGAAGGGTCACAGCCTCTTTCCTGCATCTATTTTGAGTTATATCATGTGCTCACTCAATGGGTAATCTGGGCCAATTTTTTCCCCTCCTCGTGGTTTTGTAACTGCAGAAGACTATTCTTCCCTTCTCATTATGTTGGTAGCTTTGCTTTTTAGAAAAAGATAGAGCAGGGCCCTTGAATTTTTGCAACGTTCAGTGTGCACTCAATGTTATCAAATACTTAAGCTATAGAAAGGAAAACATTGTATTTGTAAAATCTTTGTTCATCTTCATGTATAAATTTTATAGCATGCTGACTCACATCAAAACTCAGAACTATATTATTTTGTCTTACTAGCTTCTTAATATTTCTTTAACTGGAATGACAGAAAAGAAGAGCTTTATTATAAATCCAAAACTTTAACCTTTCTAAGTACTGACTGTATAGTAAAGAATTAGCATTTAGAATTGTTTATATTATTTAATTTAAAAACAACAGTTGTCTACTCTTTGAATCATAAAATCATTTGCTTGAATATTTTCTTTTCTCTTTTTTCTTATGTTGAGATGCTCATACACTACATTATAGAGAATACAGCAAAACCTTCCCAAACTTGCAAAATTATTGGATGGGGACATTCATTTTTATGCAGACTATATGCATATTCATATAAAACAGTCTGAAAAATGTATCAGATATAATTAGCATGTTTATGAATCTATTTGCTCTGCTATTAAGTAACAAATTTGTAGTAACCATGGCAACTGCAACATCACAAGCATAAGTTCTATTTTTGTAATAATATGAGTACCTTTCTTAAAGCAACATTCATGCTTACATTCTACATTTTAAAATATTAAAAGGAGAGCTTTTAAAATATCATGTCTGGGGCTTCCCTGGTGGCGCAGTGGTTGCGCGTCCGCCTGCCGATGCAGGGGAACCGGGTTCGCGCCCCGGTCTGGGAGGATCCCACATGCCGCGGAGTGGCTGGGCCCATGAGCCATGGCCGCTGAGCCTGCGCGTCCGGAGCCTGTGCGTCCGGAGCCTGTGCTCCGCAACGGGAGAGGCCACAAGAGTGAGAGGCCTGCATACCACAAAAAAACAAACAAACAAACAAACAAAATATCATGTCATTTTTCGTTACATAAGGACACATTTTATATTTTGATTTTATTTTAAATTAAAAGCTGTTTCTTTTTTGTTGTAGTGTGTGTGCCAATAATAATATTTAAGTGTAAAGGGAAAAAACATGGAATATTAGGCTCAGGTTAACACAGGTGGTTAAAAGATTGTTAACTTTTATTTTTTTTTTAGATTTTTTTTTTAATGTGGACCATTTTTAAAGTCTTTATTGAATTTGTTACAATATTGCTTCTGTTTTATGTTTTGGCTTTTTGGCCACGAGGTACGTGGGATCTTAGCTCCCCAACGAGTGATCGAACCCGCATCCTCCACATTGGAAAGTGAAGTCTTTAACCATTGACTGCCAGGGAAGTCCCAAGATTGTTAACTTTAAAAATTTCCATTTCATTTGAAACAGAAAAAACATAAGAGTTTTCCAATTTTTTAAAATAAAAGTCATATATGGATTTCTTATTTGACTTTAATTTAAATTTTCTTCTTCAATCTTAATAAGTATGTTTTATCAAAGTCTAAGTAGTAACATTTTTCTCCACAGCTGATTTGGGGAGGTATTTTAGTTAACACTTTTGTTAAAAGTAATTAATTGAACTATTATTTGTTTTCATCATCTAAGTACCATCACTTCTAGACATATCATCCTGGGCATTTTATGTAACCCTTACAAACCTCACTTTGCTGCCCTATAAAATAGACATAATAATAATACCAACATTAAAGGATGGGTAAGAAGGTAAAATCTGAAAATGCCAGTATGATAAACATACTTTGCTGTTCCTTTAAAATTACAATTCTGCCAGTACCATACTGTCTTGATTACTGTAGCTTTGTACTATAGTCTGAAATCAGGAAGCCAGATTCCTCAAGCTCCGTTTTTCTTTCTCAAGATTGCTTTGGCTATTTGGGGTCTTTTGTGTTTCCATACAAATTGTGGACCTTTTTGTTCTAGTAATGTAAAAAATGCCAATGGTAGTTTGATAGGGATTGCACTGAATCTGTAGATTGCTTTGGGTAGTATAGTCATTTTCACAATGTTGATTCTTCCAATCCAAGCACATGGTATATCTCTCCATCTATTTGTATCATCTTTAATTTCTTTCATCAGTGTCTTATAATTTTCTGCATACAGGTCTTTTGTCTCCTTAGGTAGGTTTATTCCCAGATATATTATTCTTTTTGTTGCAGTGGTAAATGGGAGTGTTTTCTTAATTTCACTTTGAGATTTTGCATCATTAGTGTATAGGAATGTAAGAGATTTCTGTGCATTAATTTTGTATCCTGCTACTTTACCAAATTCATTGATTAGCTCTAGTAGTTTTCTGGTAGGATCTTTAGGATTCTGTATGTATAGGATCATGTCATCTGCAAACAGTGACAGATTTACTTCTTCTTTTCCAATTTGTATTCCTTTTATTTCTTTTTCTTCTCTGATTCCTGTGGCTAAAACTTCCAAAACTATGTTGAATAACAGTGGTGAGAGTGGTTAACCTTGTCTTCTTCCTGATCTTAGTGAAAATGGTTTCAGTTTTTCAATGGAACAGGATAGAAAGCCCAGAGATAAACCCATGCACCTATGGTCACCTTATCTTTGAAAAAGGAGGCAAGAATATACAGTGGAGAAAAGACAGCCCCTTCAATAAGTGGTGCTGGGACAACTGGACAGCTACATGTAAAAGAATGAAATTAGAACATTCCCTAATACCATACACAAAAATAAACTCAAAATGGATTAAAGACCTAAATGTAAGGCCAGACACTATCAAACTCTTAGAGGAAAACATAGGCAGAACACTCTATGACATAAATCACAGCAAGATCTTTTTTGACCCACCTCCTAGAGAAA
>NC_041217.1:97484346-97490908 GCF_002837175.3 Physeter macrocephalus
GACCCAGCAGTCCCACTACTGGGCATATACCCTGAGAAAACCATAATTCAAATAGAGTCATGTACCAAAATGTTCATTGCAGCTCTATTTACAATAGCCAGGACATGGAAGCAACCTAAGTGTCCATCAACAGATGAATGGATAAAGAAGATGTGGCACATATATACAATGGAATATTACTCACCATAAAAAGAAATGAAATTGAGTTATTTGTAGTGAGGTGGATGGACCTAGGGTCTGTCATACGGAGTGAAGTAAGTCAGAAAGAGAAAAACAAATGCCATATGCTAACATACATATATGGGGAAAAAAATAAAATAAAGTTCTGAAGAACCTAGGGGCAGGACAGGAATAAAGACGCAGACTTTGAGAATGGACTTGAGGACACGGAGAGGGGGAAGGGTAAGCTGGGATAAAGTGAGAGAGTGGCATGGACATATATACACTACCAAACGTAAAATAGATAGCTAGTGGGAAGCAGCTGCATAGCACAGGGAGATCAGCTTGGTGCTTTGTGACCACCTAGAGGGGTGGAATAGGGAGGGTGGGAGGGAGGGAGACACAAGAGGGAAGAGATATGGGGACATGTTTATATGTATAACTGATTCACTTCATTATAAAGCAGAAACTAACACACCATTGTAAAGCAATTATACTCCAATAAAGATGTTAAATAAATAAATAATTAAGTAAGTAAATAAAATATTAAATTAAATTACAATTCTATATTCAGGTGTATTTTGTTACAAAAATCAAATCTAATCCTGAAATGAAATGTTTCAAATAATTCAAACCCTACAAACATCGGATTTCTGTATTTTATCAAAAAGTGGCAGAGCAATAACTGATGTCTGGAGAATTGGGATGATGATATTAGGTGAAGGGATTGTGTAAAAGCAACTCTTTCCTTTTTAAAAAAAATTCTGGCATGGCTTTAAGCCCCAAGTCAACCACTCACTGAGCCTCATTCCCTCAACAATATAAGGAAGAGTAATATCTATTTCCTTAGATTTTTACATGCATAAATATAACATAAAGCTGCCATCATACTCTATGACACAATATTTGTCAATGAAAGTAGTTAATCTAATCCCCATCCTTCATTTTAAAATTATAATATTTGTCAATGAAAGTATTTAACTTAATCCCTATCCTTCATTTAAAAATTGTATAGATTTGAGAAAGTTTAGAGAGTGCTAAAGAGAAACTAAGAGGTTCAGACGAGTTTAGCCTTTCTAGCTATGTGCTCTGAAAAGAAAAAAACTGGACAGGAATTTCTCTGGACAGAGTCTGGCGGAACTAGGACTTGGTTGGCTTTGAGAAGAATGGCTACAATTTGAGCTGAAAAGGTAACACTGTAGCCCAGATGGAAAGGCCTTGCTCACCCTTGAGACAGAGGAAGGGCCTCAGAGTCAAACTAGAAGGTAGAAAGTGAGAGCAAACCGTAAACACAGGTCAGTGATACAGAACTCTGGCTGGCAAGGGAAAGGAAAACCCAGGGCAGATAGAGTCTGTAAATCTGTAATTGTCCTCATCTACCTCATATCTATGTTCAACACCACCATGACCATTCAGTTTAAAAACTTCAGCCCCAGTCTAACACTCCTGTTCGCCCTTACTCTCCTTTGTTTTCTTCATGGGACTTACTATATTGGAATATGCTATAAAATTTACTTATTGCACATAGTGTCCATCTCCACTCTCTAAGATGTAAACTCCAGAGAGTTGTGGCTCTTTCTTCACTGCTGTGTCCTCAGTATCTGTCAGCCCCTCAGAAAATATTTATTGAATGAGTCTTTAGCATGGTGTTTGGCACTTTGTAAGCATACAATAAAGATTATTTGTTATTACTACTATACTTTTTCTATTTTTATTCATTTTTTTCCTCAAATTGTCTAAAAATAGGGTCTTCCTTAATATAAAGATAATGGGAATAATGAAGATCTACCTTACCCCTTTTAGGAGAAAGAACCTAATTTTGGTTGGATCAATGACTTAAAAAAAAAGATTTTAACATAAATACTACCCTAATCTTCGAAAATACTATAATCCATATCAGATTGGCCACAAATGAATCCATTAGATTATCTGGTCAACTAATTTTGTTAAATCAAAAAATTATACCCAATTATCCAAATTGGATAATTTGCTGAGTGTCATATTTACCTACTATTGTAGATTCCATACACATTTTATCTCTTAAGACTTACTCTCTATTCATAAAAATAAATAATTTGAAGAGTCTCTCCCTTCCATTGCATAATAACCTCAAGGCTGAGCTGCTTACTCTAGAGTAGGTACACATTTTAACTGATTTGTTATCATTTAGAATCTAGGGAGAAAATTAATGATGATGGTAAGTGTGATTAAGTCTAATTTATCTCAGCCAATGCAATAGACATAAATTCTCTCTAGTCAAAGTCAACATTTGTCAAGCTGACCTACCTTGTCTTATTTTCTGTGTGTATTTCAGAGGCATAGAAATAGAAGTAATTTGCTGAGCAATAATGTAGTTAGTGATGTACTAAACAGGACTTATGATCTTCCTAATGACAGAAGATACAGGCTGTGAATAAAAGGGGAAGGAGCACTGCCTCTGTCTTATAAAGAACTAGAAAAGTGATCATGTGGCAGGGTGCACTCCTAGTAGTTGGTGACACAGTCTAGATCAGATTGTAAGGTCAACAAAATAAGAGAACCATAAACCAGTTGGTTGTATTTTAGTAGACTACTTACAGGAAATTTAGAAAGAAAAGCTGTACTCTAGTTATATATATCAAAGAGAATGGGGAAGTTCTGGATGCTTATAGAACTATTTCAGTTCAGACAACTTATTTCAGTTGTCTCAATAGAGTTAGGCATTGGCTACAAACCACGTATCATGATGGTTGAAAAGAATTCTGTTTAGTTATGCTACACAGTCAACTGTTCTGATAAAAATATTTCAAATTCATCATGTCTCCACTTAATGTTTATTTCTTCCTTCTAGAGAAAATGTGTTGTTAAGGTTAAATTAGATAGTAATAATATAAATTGTGAATGATCAGCAGTTTCAAAAATAATGTTAACCAATGAATAATCCAAGTATGAAGGGCCTTATAGACAAGGTAGAAAAATAAGTTTGAATTCCTCTCATGCTGCGTTGAAGGCTGTCCTTTAAAACTTCTACCCCAGGAACACTCCATTTCCTATCCTCCCTTCTCCCTTGCCTTTAGATGTGACTTTGTGTCTTTTTCTTCCCCACAGAATGTCAGCAGAAGTTACTGCTATGAATAAGATATGCTACTGCCAAGGCTGCTCCATAAAGTTCCCTAAACCACCCCTCCAGGTTCTTCCCTCCATCCCATGGGTAGAAATGACAATGATCTCAGATATCATGCATTTAAGATGGTATTGTTGTTATCAACCTGGATCCTCAAATGATATTCATTCATTCATTCATTCAACAAATACATATTGAGTACTTCATATGTGCTACGTATTATATTTTTCTAATAATTTGTAAAATTATATTTATTAATCAAAATGATTAAACTATTTCAATACATTGAATCATGTCACCCAACGATGTGATTTTATAACATATTTAAGATGTGAGAAATGAGTGTGATAAAATTTAAACTGAAAAAATGCAAGACACAAATCTGTCTAGATAGCATAATTCTAATTGTGTTTGATGTTATAAGGGCTGTATAGGCTTTCTCAACACCCACTCCCTTCAGTGGCAGAGGTTCAAAATCTAAAAATGACCTTTTCTATATCCACTTGTAGCTTGGGCCCCAGATGTAATCTGGTTTCCTCTTTCATTTGAAAGACAGTTATGCAGTGAGAGGGAGAGGGGTAGGGTGCAAGGCACCCATTCAGCTTGCAGGTGTGAATCAGGGTAGTAGCAGGGAGATGGTAGAGCCAGCAGTCAAGAGGAAAGCTTCCTAATTTTGCAGTTTCCTGATTATGGCACACACAGCAGTCCTCTTGGTTCAGCTGTGGTTTCAAGTCCCTTCTGAAAGCTTAGACTAGAAGCTTTTTTTTCAGCCCTTCAAAAATTGTGATCTTTCTATTTTCTCTAGTAAAGTATTTCCTGCTTAAACTAGCCAAAATGGTGTGTGTGTGTGTGTGTGTGTGTGTGTGTGTGTGTACAGTTATTTATGAATTCTTGGATTAAAGATTTCTTAAAACAGTTTTTGAGCCTAATCCATAAATCCTTGGCATTTATTATTATTTTGATTATATACAAAAGGCTCATTCCCCCTAAGTATGTTAACTACAAACTTAATGTCTTAATTATTTCTGAAATTATTCTTTAACCATATTGTAGTCTTATATCACTATTTTGATAATATGGAATCACTGAAAGTCTAACTTTGCTGAAAATGTTCTTACATAAAATATTTATATTCACAACATTAACTATACTCCAAAAACATGTGACTAGATGCTTTTACGTTTCTAAAGTCCTTAACAAAGTAATAACAAAAAGCATTAATACTGATTGTAAACTCCGAACATTGGGTTTGGCATTGGCCCAGTGGAGTCAAATCAATTGAACACTCTAAATAGTTTTATTTTTTATTAAAATGATAATTTTATTAAAAATAATTTTATTTTGTTATTTTCTAGAAAGAAAATAATCCAGAAACTTTTCTAACCATATATTTAGATATTATAGTACATAGAGTTTTTGTAATAAAATTCATTATTATTAAACAGAAATTTGTAGTGCCTAGATCACTTATGCTGTCAATCTGAATTGAAAATATACTGGCTATCCTAGCACAATCACAGGCAGACTTCTTAATTAACACTTACATCATGCTGATAATATATTCGATTGGTATTTTAAAATTAGAAATACAAGAGTACATTTTCCTGTTAAAAATTGACAGGTGCCCCCAAAAGTAAATCATAATAATAACAGTAACAATAATAATGATGATGTTGACCAATTGCTTTTGAATAAGAAACAAAACCTCTGAACTACTATTTCCATACTTTCTACCACCAGCTTAAAAGAACTGATGTTTTAGGGGGAAAATGCTGTAATTCATGAATATATAAAATATTGTATAGAGTTGAAACTATTCCATGTACATTTATTACAATAATGTTGTCATTTGTTTAATCATCAAATATGCATTAATCATCTACTCTTAACCTGTCATTTTGCCCTGTACAGGTTATACAGTGGTGAAGAAGACAGACACAGATACATGTAGCTGACAGGCTAGAGGGTAAGACAATAAACATGTAACAGGCAAATAAGTATCTACTTGCAAGCTCAGAAAATCCAGACATGATGCTGCAATAGAAGGTAACAGGTCAGGATCTACTTAGATAGGGTAACCAGGAAAGGCTCTCAGGGGAGACGTCATCCTAGCCAAGACCTGAAGGATGGGTAGGAGCCAACCACACAAGTATGGGAGGAAATCCTGCAAAGGGAATTGACCTTGTGGATCCTCAAGAATGAGTTAGCTTGAAGTGTTTGAAGAAATAAAATGCTATGTTATCAAAATATAACAACATATATGGCTATATATGTATATTTAATATACATATATATAATATGAACTGTTAGGTTATAACACAATTAACCTATGGTGTAAAATCTTCCCCAACTCCAAAATGCTAAACTTGCACGAAGAATGTAACTTTCCTTCTTTGTCTACACACTTACAGGATAGGCTAAATAATATTGTAGTTAAAAACAAAAACAAGGGCTTCCCTTTACCTTCAAGGCATTTTTATTCTGTTCTTTCCATAAACCATTCCTTTTCTTTGATTGAAATTGCTTAGGAAAAGAAGAAGGTCACTGATTACTTGGGAATGCTTGTGAAGTACACCCTTTATTGCTCAACCAGGACCTTCTACATCCATACCCAGGAAACCAAAAGGAAAGAGATAAAGTGCATAAGACCAGTAATAGTACTCTTGGGAAAGCACCACTTCTGGAAGGAAAAAGGTCCCTTTGGAGGCTTGAGAGTGATGCAAAAGAAGGAGGTAAGAGATGAAAGTTAAAGGGCCTGAACAAAGTTACAAAATCAGAAGACACAATCATCCACCTCCCCAAGAGAAAAAAAAAATGAAATCAATAAAAGAAAATTAATGTTACCATATTGAAAGAAGGAAGTACTCTTGTACTAATAGGCCAGCCAAACCTATCTCCTTTGCATAAAACTTACCTCTGGTCTAAGAAAATCAAACACATTTAAATTTTTTTTAAAAGATGTCCAACGATGGTCATACAAAACTACTGTACAAGGAAAATGGAAAGTGCAAATCAAAGTATTTCAGTTTATATTCTCCTTAATGAAACTACAATAAAGCAGAAGGAAACTAAATTAAATAAACCTTAAACAAGAATTTACAAAATTTTTTAAAAATTTAAATCAGAATTTATAAACTTCAAAACACAAATGGGCAAAAAAAAATAGAGATGAAGAATTGAAAAACTCAGAAAGAAATGATATTTTTAAAATTATAAAAATCACTGCCTGGTGGCACAGTGGTTGACAGTCCGCCTGCCAATGCAGGGGACACGGGTTCTTGCCCTGGTCCGGGAAGATCC
>NC_041217.1:97490958-97597505 GCF_002837175.3 Physeter macrocephalus
AAAAAAAAAAAAAAAAAAAAATCATGTTAGAAATAAAGACTAAATTACAAGGTGCACAAAGGAGAATGGATTCAACAACAACAATAATAGATCATAAAGGATATTAAAGAAATGCAAACATAAAGCCATGTCAATGAAAACAAAAGAAACTGGAAAAAAATCAGGGAAAATGTAATTGATATATAAAATAGACTATAGGACATTTATCATAGAAATGATCTGATCCCCAGAAAATGTTTTAAAAATAATGAAATATATAAAGTTACAAACAAAAGAAGAAATTCTGGTAAAAGAAGACCTGACTCATATGAAAAGGACCCACTGTGTAACTGGGAAAACTTACCCAGACAAGCTCTAATAAAACTAGTATTTTTTAGACTTTAGACTCTAAAGATGAAGAAAAGTCCTCTGGGCCTAGGAAACACACACAACACACACACACACACACACACACACACACACGTACCTATCTCTCTCTCTCTCCATCAATCTAAACTGAAACAGAAAAGCAGATAAAAAAATGTTTACAAAATGTTAATAATCAATGAACCAAGGAGAAGGATATACGGTGTCCATTGAATTGCTCTTTCAAATTCTCTTTAGTTTAATTATTTTTTTATAAAAAGAGAAAAATCATCACTAGTAACAAAAAAGAAAAAAGAATGAACAATTTTTATACAAATAATGTCCTAATTTCCTACATATCATTATTTTAATGGTTGCATAATATTCTTTATAAGGATTATTACACTTTCTTTTAACCAATAACTCTTGTTTGGCATTTAGTTTTTTTTTCAGTTGCTGCAAGTCTTCAAATTTTGAAGATGAGTTAAAATTTTTTAACAAACCAAAATGAGACCAAAAACTAAAGGCTGGCAGAAAGTAATGAGACTGACTTTTAAAACAATTCCAGAGGAGATGATCTTAAAACGTGTTTTAGGGCTTCCCTGGTGGCGCAGTGGTTAAGAGTTCGCCTGCCAATGCAGGGGACACAGGTTCGTGTCCCGGTCCGGGAAGATCCCACATGCCG
This sequence comes from Physeter macrocephalus, assembly GCF_002837175.3. NCBI lineage: Eukaryota > Metazoa > Chordata > Mammalia > Artiodactyla > Physeteridae > Physeter > Physeter macrocephalus. Next base: position 97,491,989 of record NC_041217.1, read on the forward strand.
CGGAGCGGCTGGGTCCGTGAGCCATGGCCGCTGAGCCTGCGTGTCCGGAGCCTGTGCTCCGCAACAGGAGAGGCCACAACAGTGAGAGGCCTGCGTACCGCAAAAAAAAAAAAAAACAACAACAAAAAAAAAAAAACGTGTTTTAATGATGTCAGCATGAACAAAATAAATATCATCTTGAAAGATGAAATTATATTTGCTGTGCAAATTTCATAGTTTTTTTAAAATTTTTAAGTAAGAAAAAAACAAAAAAAGTTAGGTAAGAAGAAAGGAGAAAATATACTACTTTATAGTCATACTCAAATAAGCAAAAAATGGCAGAGCTAGGGCTATATCTCAAAAGATATCACCACTTCCTCTCAGCTTACATTTTTTAGGGAACTATATATATATGTTATAATATAGGTAACATAGGCTTGCACCTACCATCTATAATATAGGTAATACACCATGTACATAATAGCTATAAAATAGGTAAAGTGTGATATATGCATAATAGCAGCCAAGAAAGTGCTGTGCAATATATTAGAAAGGAGAGAGCAATTGCTTTAAACTTTTCAGAGGATGCTCAAAAACAGTGACAGAAATAGTTTCATAAAGGAGGTGAGGCTGGGGATATGCCTTGAAGTAAGAGAAGGGCTTTCCCAGGGAATTGTGGGAAAAGTCATAGAAAAAAAAATAAAACAAGGCTCAGAGGCCTTTGAGAATTCTTGGGTGAATGCAGGACACAATGTATGCCAGCAAATATCCATGAGCTTACTGAAAAAATATTTATTGAGCATCCAGCATGGTGAGCCTTGACTGACATGCTCAGGACTTGGAATTTGTTGTTAGAAAATAAGGAGCATTGAAGGCTTTGAGACAGCTTGTAACGGTAATGTGATGGTCATGCAGATGGTTACGTGGCAGATGAAGACCTGGTCTCAGCTCAACATATGTCATACCCTGCCCTGACTTTGTACGCTTGATAGGAGTATCTCTCACACTTGTGGCAACATGGTTACTGCCTTAAAAGTCATTCTCAATCAAAAGTATAACTTTTCTTACTTTTATACAATTAACCCTAATGGACATTCCAAGGTTCTCCAGAGCAGTCATATGGCTGACATGCTATAACAATGATAGAAGGATCAGCTCAAAGCTATACCATACTAAATATACAAATGAATGCTGAATAAAGGAACCAATTGTTTTCTAAATAGCCAGCTGTTGGTATAGAGTAGATAGATTAATCATAGTGATAGATAAATGTCTCAGTTATCCTTTTTTTTTTTTTTCCAGGATGTTTGGCTATAAAGTCAGCTCAGTCCGAAGTTTTCTCCAGGCTCCTAAAACACTCTGGATATGGCTGACAAAGATATTCACTTTGTCATATTTCTTTGTCCCTTTCATTCTCAGGGATGAAGATAGTGTACTACATCAATAATCATGACTTTATTGGAAGTAAATGTGATTTTCTGGGTCTTCTGGAAAGTACTGTACATTTAGTTGCTGTGTTTACATGATTTCAATTTGAAACCAACCTTTGAATGAATCTCCTCTGGCTGAATTACTTTTAGTTTAGGCCTCATTTGATTTAGGCAGAAAAAGAAAAATCATGTACTGAAAGATAGAGTCAAATTTCCTGTGCACAAAAGTAGTGATGTTGCCCCATTCCTCCCAAGGATTAAGTGATAAGGTGCAACAAACACTAGATCAGACCAGGGACACTTGGGTTGCAGTCTCAAGTCTGTCCCATTAATTAATTAACTCACTCATTCATTCACTAAATATTTATTGAACTTCCTATGTGCAAAGCACTGTCCTAGGTGTTGAAAAGAATAAGATGATATTGACTTTGGGAGAGAATCTAACTTATTTGGACTCAGGCTTCTTAAAAATTTTCTATGTGTGACTATCTGCAGTCATAAGCTTAAAATGATTTGAGGAACCAAGTAGGGAATGTGTTGAACAAGGATGAGAGTATGATGGAATTGGTGGTGAGGATCTATGGTGTACTGGACAAACTATGCCTCACCTAAAGGCATTCAAATTCCATTTTTCAAAATAAAATATAATGGGGAAAAACCACATTGCGGGCCCTATTTGGAGGGACTCTAGTTTCCCACCCTTGAACTGTATGATTTCTAGGATATTCTCTGGTCCTCACATCCCTTTCATACTTTAAAACAAATGAATGAATGAGTGAATGAATGCACGAGTGAATCTATTTCCTTAAAGTTTAACTTCCATTCAGTTTTCTAGATGACCCTAATCAAATTCACATTTTTGGCAGGAGTATCTTCTTCTGAAAATTTGTTCTATGGAAATGGGAAATAGACTTGGGGGAGGAAAGAAAGTGGGAATGAAAAGGCACTGAAAACACACTTGACCCACTTAGCATATTAGCTTTAGGTGACCCTACCTATACACCCTTCTACTTCCCCACTCAACCTAAACCCAGAAGTACCATTTGAGTCAAAATTCTTGTCTTAGATTATGATTTAGTTTTGGTGCTAAAGAAGATACATTTCACAGCCTGTAAATTACTAAGGACAGTGTCTGGTACTTGCTAAGTGTTCAGTAAGTGAGACTGTGAATAGACACACAGCAAGTATATAAGAGCCTTGCCTCAGGTCAGAACTTGGTTTGAAACCAAATCCCACTTTTTAGAGATGGGTGGCCTTGAACAAGGCATTCAGTCTCCATAAGTCTCAGTCCCCTCAGAGTACCTCCACGTGGAGTTGCTGCAAGATGCAACGTATCTTAACAGCGCTTCTGGGATGTGTCACATATCCAGCACAATGCCTGGTAGTCAGCAAAAACTAAAGAAGCACTGGCCATTTTGTCAGCTTTTGTGAAGGCACTACTTATTTTTTGAAAAAATTTTATTTATCTTTTTGGAAATTGATATATAAAATGAGAGCACATTATTAAATATGCTATAAAAATTATTTTAAAAGAAGGAAGCCTTATACATCACTTTAAAAATTATTACACATTGGATGGCTCTATGAAGAGTTAAATCACTGCTTTATCTTTCATAAGCCTAGTGAAAACCAAATGGCACAAGGATCAATATGAAACTTTAAAACAAATTTTTTTTCAGACAGAAAATCTACGTCTATAGTTCAGGCACATTTTTACACATCAGTGAAAGTTCCAATCAATATTTCTGAAACTTGTTGACTGGCATAGATTTTCTTTATAGCTGGAAAATTGTCAAATGTTTAAACAAGGGGACAGAAGTTGTGCTGGTATAAAAGCAAATAATAACATTTTAAAACTCTGTCACTAGCCAAAGTCCATCATCTTTGGTCTTATCTGAATCTAGGGAAATGTATTTGATTATTATAGGTCCTATTTGCATGCGTTCAGTATTCACATTCTATTCATTTCCTGGAAATCAAGAAAGGGCATTTTATTCTTATGTGTGAAGGCTTATTTTAATCAACAAACAAGCATCATACTACCAATATTTTTATAAACACCTATTTAAAACATAAAATTCTGTATTGGCACATGGTACTTTTATTATTTACTTCTGTATTTTAAAGCTTGGTTACGACAGAGAAAGATTGTATGTCGCTGACTCCTTTAAGCTGAAGCTTTTTATGATGACACTAAGGGCTGCTCACCCTTTCCTCCACTCTATCCACACCAATCATTTCTGTGGCTCAAAACAATTTCTTACATGAATAGTGTCTCTTCAACACGCTATTTACCTGAACCTTAAAACTAAACACTGATAGTAAAAATAATCTCTCAACTTTAAAAAAGAAAAATCTTCGAGGTGCCATAATGATAAGGGAAGACCTCATCTCACCCTGTATTTTATTTAACTTTATTCTGAGATGCCGCTTTTCACAGCAGAAAGCATTTCTCCTTTGGCAATATTCTAAGCGAATGACTTTATTTCAATTATATAAACCATAAATAAACAGAAATAAAAGAGATTAATGAGCAACGGTACAACTGAGTGACAGTCGTTAACTACAGCTTTGCTTTATTGGAAAATCTCTCTCTCTGACTTTTGTTCCATTAAGATTATATCCTAATTATCTCAGTTTCATTCTGCCATTAATAACCTTATTTTCTTGGAAATAGTACTGATGGATGAGTTTTAAATCGTACTTTCACAAGTAAGGCAGAGTACAATCAAGAAAGGGGTTCCCATGTATAGTTTTGCGGCGATACATGTGAAATGATCACATTTCCTAAATGGTCTTACAAATCAGACTTCAGCCAAATGTAGTACTCCATTATAAAGGACAGGGGAAAAAATTGAATGTTGGAGTTCAAATTCATATAATAATTAGAAGGAACATTTATTTCAAAATGTGGAAAACTTGACAGTAAAAAAATGACAGAAATTCAGCTCAACAGTGAATTATAAATGTCAAATTACTGGTATGCATGTAAAAAAGTATGTAGCTATTAGAAACCAGACTCTGCATTTATGTGCAGTGTTTCTGCCTTTATCAGCTTCTTATATTTCTCTAAGGTGTTCTGTCATTCACTGTCAAATTTCCAGTGTAAGATTATAAGACATATGTCAGATCAGTGTCCAAAGATTTCCAGGTTCTGGACACACCAATGCAGTCCCATATTTTACACAATATTAAGTATATTAAATGGGAAAAGCTGCTCAGTTATTAGAAGTCAGTTACAGAGTGTACTCTAGCATGTGATATCATCTACTGTGAAGAATGCAAAGTGCAGGGGAGGGGGGAGCAGCGTGATTCTATATTGTGTGTGGACTCATGATGCTGTCAGAGTATCAGCAGGATGAACAATGAAAAGAATGTTAACTAAATTTTGATGCGCAAGAACATGTGTTTAATTTGCAAGATGCTTTGTTTAATTAAAAGGTAAATACCATTTACAATTCCTCTTGCAGACAAATTTAGAGCAGCAACAACACCTACAGAGTGTTCAAATTGCTGGCAGAATTTGTTGGATGCGTTTGATCAATTAAAAGGGTACACATTTGGGGAAAAAATAATTATTTTTTCCATTTGTTTTCAAATAAAAATGGCTTTATTTTCTATAAACAGATTATTCCTAATGTTTAATGCCTAGCTAAGTATGGATTTAAAGATATAAAAACTATATTATTGTGGAATCTAGAAAAATGGTATAGATGATCTTATTTGCAAAGCAGAAATAGAGACACAGACATAGAGAACAAATGCATGGAAACCAAGGGGGAAAGGGGTGGGGAGGTAGGAAATGGGAGACTGAGATTGATACATATACATTACTGACACTATGTATAAAATAGACAATTGATGGGAACATACTGTATAGCACAGGGATCTCTACCTAATGCACTGTGGTAACCTAAATGGGAGGGAAGTCCAAAAGGGAGGGGATATCTGTATGTGTATGGCTGATTCATTTTATTGTGCAGTAGAAGCTAACACAACATTGTAAAGCAACCATACTCCAATGAAAATTAATAAAAAATAAAAAATAAAAAACTATATTATTATATACCTAGTGCAGAGAAAATAAACCTGAAGGCTAAAAGTTTCTCTTGTCACTCAACCCCTACCTCAAAAGAGATTTTTTTTTCCCTTCCTCCCTTTTTCCTTTCCCTTCCTCCACCTTCCCTTTCCCCCTTCCTCCCTCTGTTCCTTCCTGCCTGCCTGCCTTCCTCCCTCCCTTCCTTCCTTCCTGTCTTTCTTTCTAAAGAGAGTAGGCTCCAAAAGCTGTGTGTTTCACAAAGATCTTTTCACCCCTCCAGGAAGATAACCTCAGTCTCATCACGGGTGCTCCAACATAATTGTTCCATAAACTCACTCGGATCTTAAAGCAGATCAAAAAGGTCTCAGGTCTCATGTTTTTCTTCCTTTAAGATTTGCTACTTTTTTCAGTGATCCTAGAGGGGGAGTATGCTATTGCTTCTTCAGTGGGTCTGTGGGCAGAAAAGTCAGAGATTCAGAGCTCTTTACTTCCAACTTCTAGTCTCAGTAATACAGGTAATAGGGATAACAATTCAACCATTTATCTCCAATGCAACACTTCGTGCAGTTGCAGTTTAATCTTGATTACACTTGGAGGCAGAAAATAGATCAGTGATTCTCCTGAGGATATAATCTAATCATTTCCTTGGTTGATACCAACACATGACATCCAGGCAACATGAAAGAGAAATTCTGCAAGAGTTCCTTAACAGTTCACAATACAGTGAATTGGATTTGGATGGCCCTAACTATGGAACAGTCATCCAAGTTTATTTCAGCCAGCCTTGTCTATCACATGACTAACACATAGACTGCCAAAATGCGAAACAGCCAAACTACTATTTTATTAACTAATATATTATACTATTATACTATATTATTAACTACTTTACAACTAATATGTTATATTATTGCTTTATTGGAACTGAGAACAAATACAAATTAAATTGTCAGGAAAGAGAAGAAATTTCAGTGTGTAAATGTACTTTTTCCCCCTGCTTTATCAGACAAAACTCTTTTCTCCCTACCGCATCCCCCCACTCTCCCCAATTCTAAAAGTTTGACTTTATATATTTGTCAAAAGAAAACTTCATTTCATTACTAGGCAAAATATGGTAAAACCCTGCAAAAAAAAAAACCTGCCCCTCACTAGTAGTAAATGTGGACATGAGACAATCGGCCATTGGTCCTCATTGTTTAAACTCTGACAAGCAAAATTCTTGCAGGGGAAGCAGCAGGGGAGGGATTTTAGGAAGCTGCTGTATCCTAATCATTTGATAATTTTTCATTTCAACGTCCAGCGTATGTTTTGTTTGTAATGGCCTGTTCTACTTGAATAACATTGAAAAATGTTATTTTTTTATGAATCTCACAATAATGAGACCCAGGATTTTACAAGATTCAACTTTTTATACCTTGCCCTCCCCAATTATTCCACTGGGGGGTGTGGAGAAGGGGGCTACTGTATATCATATTCTAAAAGGGGAAAGTTGAGCTTATCACAAAAACCAATTATAATAGACCCTGAGGCTTCTACCTTAAACTCTCAAGCTAGTGCTCTCCTGGCCCTTTGGTTCATCTGCTAGGATTATCTAATATGCATTTGAAAATGTATCTTTTTTAAAAACATCTTGTTGAATAATTTCCTCTTTGATCTCTTTATTATTTCTTTATGCTAGTTCCTGCACAAGTCCATGTTTTCTCACAGGCATGTAATCCCAAATCACAAGAAGACTCTGGAAAAGAATTACCCTTGATCCATTAATGGATCACCTGAGAGGGCCCTGCCTACGTGGTTACAGTGTGCTTTCTCCATTTACCAATTTCCAGTCAATTAATTATTTGGCACTAAGGATACCCCCAAATTTCTTTCACAGGAAATGTGGAAGAATATTAGCATGTTTTTGCTGCCTTACACTTTATAACACATTAAAGGTATTTTTTTTAAAAAATGTCTTTATAAAATGTCTTTATAACCATTGTTAAGACTGGCATTTGACTTTGTCCACAATTAAAATATAAATTTCAACAAATTAAAGCCTTTTTCTGGATTGTTTTATTTTTTCCTTTTGTTGAATTTCTAATGTCTAGGACAGCTGCCAAGTTCATGGCAATAACTAGTTGTTGAATGAGTGACTGAATCTCTGACAATCAAATAAAGAAGGAACATGATGCTGTGGCAATGCACTTTTGCATTAGAGGTTGAATACAGAAAATCTGGGTTCCAGTTCTCATTCTTCCACTAAGTAGACAGTGACCTAGAGAATTCTGAATTACTTCATAGGAGGTCAATTTATCCATCAGTAAAATAAAAGGATTAGACTAGATAATTTCAAAAAGCCCTTCAAATCTAAAAATCTGTGCGAGTGTTTTGGTACAAATTCACGCAGACAAGCAAGTTTCATTACATAACATAATAGTTCCAAACTGATATTGATACTAATGGTTTTAATGAGAGGTTGGAGAGAGAAAATTCCCAGCTTGACATTAACAATCATATTCAACTAAATTAAACCTTTGGAAAAATCACAGATCCCCAACATGACAGGAGGCCATGTGGCCAAATAATCTGCACACAAATGACTGAGAAAGATGAGACACATGGGCTGCAGTCCAATCAGTGACTTAAGGCAGTTCATCTGGCTTTTTCTGATACTTTTGAGCCCTACTGAAAATGAAGTAACCCTAAGACCATTTTTATGAAGCACATTCTGTACCTGAGCTAACTTTACAACACAGAGTAAATCAGTTCTACACAATATACTTCAGTGCATTTTAAGTGTGCCTTAAAATGTGGATGCCAGTCTAAAATTCCTTGCCAATTAATTTTATGTATTTTTTGTCATTAAAGTGGCCACTCCAGAGATTTGTTTTGATATTTTTACTGTAACCATTCACAGAACAAAGAAGAAACATATGAATGGAGATGAAAAGCACCAAAACCTTGTGAGTGTTAAACTCCTTCATGAACAAAAAGAACTAGCAGAAATGTAATGTGGAATGACTTACCTGGCGTGGGGTAAGATGGGTCTTGGCGGGGGGTGAAGAAGACTAAAATTGTACTCAAGCCTTTCAGATATCTTTTTAACTGCTTTAACTGCTTTTCAAGTAAAGCTGATGTAGTTTTAGTCTTTTGTGATTTTTATGTCATTTAATTCACCACTGAAAACAGTACAATTTCTACATTTGCATCCTTTCAAGTATAAAAAGGTATTCACAATTAAGCTGAATGAAAGCTTACTCACTGAGATATATGGACTATGAGCTGTTAATGATTTACTGTTTAGCATTTTGAGAAAAACCAAGGCCCTTTCTGTGTTTGGACAGTGTGGTTAAGTAGAACGGACAGAGGAGCTGGAATCAGAAAATCTCGTTTCCAGGCCTGGCTGTGCACCTTGCCAGGGTAGCTAAGTCGATTCACTCTCTCAGTTTTTCCGACTGGGAAATAGGAATAGGGAACTGATGACTAGAATTTTTTGCAACAAATACTCCCATTTTATCTAATGTTTTCTTTCCAGAAAAGATTACCTTTTCTCGTTTTTTTTTTAAAAAGGCAAAACTCAGACTTAAACTATTTGTTTATTACCACCTTGAATTCAATACAATAAGCATCATTTCTCAAGATATCTCTCCCACTGGCTACTTTTCAGATCCTTACTTTCTGATGACCACCTGTTGTCTCCTTAGTCAAATAAATAAACCTTTCTAAGCTTTACTTTCCTGATCTGTAAAATGAGAAACTATAATAGTACCTTATCCATAAGACTGTAGTGAGAATTAAATGAGATAATGAAGGTAAAGGCTGAAGCTTAGCACCTGGTAATGAGTAGACACTCAATACATGTTAGTTCTTATTATTATAATTGTTATTGTTATCTTCTGGAGCTCTAATCCTCTGTGACCGGCTCAGATCTCCCGTATTGTTGGATATAAAAGAGAGGTGCCAGATCCCACTCCAAATCAGCCTTACTCCCTTTCTTATTAGCAGATCAAATATTCTGTCATCCATCTGAAAATACCAAATAAAAAAACACACCATTTTAAAAGATACTCTTCTAGATCTGGCCTACTATGAACTAGTCTCAGGGACTGTCAAAATCCTTAATTCTCTCCCCCAAAGAGTGTGTGAAGAAAGTAGAAGCAAATAGTACTGATCTTTTCTTACTGGACCTATACTTATTATTTGCCTAAACTTATAAAACAAAATTTTTAAACCTTACTCCTTCTCCAAAGACAGTAAACATCCAGAGGCAACAGACACTACTGAAAGTCACAATAGTAAGACATTATGCCCATCTCTAACTCAAGGTTGCCTGAATAGAAAGAAACATTGTGATTTCTAATAACCTGTACCTATGCACAGAAGAACCTGCCACTCAAAGCACATAGCCTATTTCAAGGTTAAACTAATTTCAAAACACCATACAGAACTAAGTTATGAATTGTCTAGATAAACAAAACAATCCCTTCCCGAGTTCTCTGGTGAGGAATGGGAGCAGGACACAGGAAAACCCCCAAAAAGGGCTGAATCTCTCTCTTCCTTCTCAGTAAGAGGATGAAAACTTTTCTGCCCATGCTAGGACTTGAGACTGAAAATAGGACTCACGTCCAGGTATGGGAGGGAGGATTAAACTAAAGGGAATCTTTCCTCGTCTTCCCTCCTCTTTCCAATCCACAGAATTACTGGTGTTGCCTACAACCTGCAGTATCAGTAAACATTTCCTCCAACAGCTAATGAAATGCTTCCAGAAACATGCACATCAGCAGCCCTCTTCCGGATGGTAAGTGTGGGTTTGCATGAGGGGGTGTGTGTGTGTGTGTGTGTGTGCGCGCGTGTGTGTCTGTCTGTCTGTCTGTGTTTCATCTTTATGTTTGCAAAACGTGCTTTCAAAAGCAGCCACGATTTATTTGGGGTGGGGTGAGTTGCCCCTTTGTCTCCCCCAGATCTCAGCCCAGAGGACCAGAGGAGGGTCAGAGAGGGGCATGGGAGAAGAGGCTGGACTCACACTTACCTTTAAGCAGCAGACGAGGTGAGAGTGGATTTTGGCGCTTTGTTTGTTTTGTTTTGTTTTCTGTTTCTTTTAACGCGTCCTCAGCGCCGGGGGCGCTGGAGGGTCACTGCGGGGCTGGGCGGGGCGGGGCTGCGCGGCCGGGCGGCGGGAACCAGGAGCGGGTCGCCGCGCCTGCCGCGTCCGGCCAGCAGGGGGCCCCTTCGCTCTGCCTAAAGCCGCGCTGCCTCCTCGGCCGGCTCAGCCCGCGCTGCCCACGAACCCAGGAGCGCGGAGGATCTGGAGAGACGAGGAAGGCGAGGGCTTGACAGAGACCAAACGGGGTGAGCCACACAGTGGGTTTCCCCGAAAGCTCGCCTTCCTGGAGCTGCTTGACACTTGACAAACTCTGGAGGAATCGAGCGTTTTCAGGAACAGGGTCCGCGCCTCCGCTTTACTCTGGCTCCCAAGCGCCGCGGCGCCGTCTCGCTCCGGCCTCTGGCCCAGGTCGCCTTCGGCCGGGGGCAGCCTTCCCGGCGAGGGTGTGAGGGGGCGAGCCGACGTCGCTGGCCGGGACGCTGGAGGCCCGAGAGAGCGCGCGGTGGGGATGCAGCGAGGGCGGCGACTCCCTGTGCCCTCGTCCCCGCGCGGACCGCACCTTGCGCTCCTGGGGCTGCAAAACGCAGGCCGCCTTAACCCAAAGAGGCAACGGTTTGTGTATCGTTGTCCGGTGTAACCACACCTTTGCTTTGGCTTCCTTTCCTCGAGCTGAGAGCCAGGGTGGAGGTGGAGTTTTCGCTCCCTTACTCTCCCCGAGGAGGCCCGGGTCCGAGCCCGCGCTGGCGGGCCGCAGCTGCTGAAACTAGAGTGGATGTGGCTGAAGCGGTGCCCTCGTCCCACGCCGGGGCGTCCGGGGAAAGTGAGCCGAGCCGGGGCCCAGGGCGACTGGCCTTCCTCCGCGATGGCGCACTGGGCCTGGCGACCGGTGCGCTGCCCTTCGCCACACGAGAGTTGAGCCCCGGCCCGCCCGCGAGAACTGGCCTCCGGCGGTCTTCGGGACCCTCTCTCAAAACAGCGCGAGCTCTGGGACCTGCCTTTAGCTGGTCTCGGTGGAGATTAGGAAGATACTCCCATCTTTTAAGGGGTCTCTCACATCTACCTTGTGTGGATCTGCAGCAGTAGTGATGGCCTTGAATTTGTATAAAGTTACTGCCCGAGACACCCTCTCCCCAAATGCCCTCAAGCCGCACACCGCACTCCACCAAAACTCCCACCGCTCCCACTCTATTTGCATTTGAAAACCTCTGGAAAGAAGCACTTTCAGGATGAACCTACACACACACACACACACACATATACACACACACATACACACACACACACACACACGGTCCGCCAACTGGAAACTGAGTTGAGTCATAGGACACAAATGAATAAGATTGCCTGCCCTTTAGCTTCTGAGGATAAGAATGTCCAATAACCCAGGATTCCGGCAATAACAGAACATTACAAGGTTTCTGGAACCCTGTTCGGATCCTTCAGAAACAATTAGAATAATAGTGATGATAGTAAGAGGAAGAGAATTGTGTTTTTCAGGGCACTTGCGGGCCATCTGTTGCGTCATGTGTGGGGAGAACTAAAAATCATTGCCCTTGATTCAGACCCGCAGGTCAAATGACACCATCTCTCTTTTCTGGACGCTAATTAAAAGCAACTCTGTCCATAGACGTTTGATAGACATTTGAATCAAAATAGTTGAAATTGTCTGGCTCAATAGCAGTGTGCTTATATATATATATATATATAAATCATGTGTAATCATATCAAATATATACTATGTATTTTGAAAGAAAAATGTCCACTCAAAGACAGCTAGAAATGTCAGCTGCAGGCAACCAGTCACTCTTCTGGCTACAAGTTATCCAATTAATAGTCCAACAGCCTAGTCCAAATCCTCTCTTTGCTTGGATCAAGAGTATTAATGAAATGTAGAGGCAAAGATCTTAATTTATAGATGTAGTGTCCTTTTGAAATTTACCAAGCTTTAAAAATGTAATAAAACAAGGGTAGGTTTTCAGGTTTTGTTGTTTGGTTGGTTGGTTGATTGGTTGATTTTGTTTTTAGATTTGTTCAAAGTATGACATAGTCATCCCCAGTTCCTATCCCACGTTTTTATTCCAGAGGGTCTGGAAAAAGTATCAGCGAGTAGGGTAAAAAAATCCTCCAAGAAAGCCCTGAGTCTTGCCACTATCCTTATTTAAGTCTTTTGTGTGCATTTCAGAATAGCTGTAAGATAGAAGAATGCATTTCATGTTTCTAACTACTGCAACACAATGTGGAAATAATACTTCTAACATTTGACTGGGTAAAATTCTTATTGATTGCTAATTTGGCATTAAAATTAATGATATTTTGCATAATGATATCCCATTGTTCAATAAAATATGTATTTAAATAATAGGGAAATACCACTGCAGGGTTCTTTACAACTCAGTGTAAGTAGCTATATCATGACTTCGAAAATATAAAAGAATCTTCCCATAAGCCTTCTGAAATCATTCCCATAAACCTGCCCCACTTTCTAATACTGTTGAAAAGTTGACTTAATCTCTATTCTGTCAACACTAAATTTATTTCATCTTGGCAGTTGCCTTGTTTGTAAAAGTTGATTGTAGGAGAGGAAGATAGGATGGCGGGAGCATGAACGTTGAAATAACATTTCATTTTATATTCAAGAAAAACATTGTAATTGTCCTCATCATATCAGTAGTAGGAAGGCTCTGAAAGGGTTTGATTCGAATGCACTTCATTGAGTCTACCAAGAGCACACTGACATCAAGTAGCAAATTACCCAGAATAATTTCTTTATTGTTGAGAAATCATAATTCCAATTCTGTTGCATTTGTTCTTAAGTTTTGCTGGAGCTTGTGGGAAAAGGATATGAAAAGGTGAAGAAACACTTTTGAGTGCATCAAGGTACTTCCAGTGTGACAACAAAGCGGGTAATCTGCTCCACCCTGCAGTTCTCAGAAGGAAAACTGAAATCTTCTATCTACAAATCTCATTTCATTTTTTTTCTCAATTTACTAACTATTTCTAAACAGTTTAAACTATGATGTAAACAAACTTAAAGTTAATAAATGGACTCTACTTAAGTATTGGGAGGGAATGAGTAACATGACTACCATAAATTTCCGAGGACTTGGCCAAATTCTGCCTGCGCTTTCAGCCTAACCTGCAGGGGGCAATAGCTTGACACGAATGACAACAAAGGTTGCTGAGCTATTAGAGTTGGATTTCTGACTATGACCCTGGAATGTTGTGTAGGTTGGAAAGAGTGCTTAATTAATGTATATTGAAACAAAAGATCAGGTAAATTGTTTGGTTTGTCTTCAAGCTATATTTTGAGACTAATCTAATTCATAACTGTGAGATTTTTTTTTTCCTTAAAGAGATGATCAAAGTTTCAGAAGACATATTCAGCTATCTCAAGAATTATCCTAAACACTAATTGTTTACTATGAATATATGTAATTTATATTCTCAAAGGCAGCCAAATCAAAATAAACACAGCTTTCAGCGTTCAAATGGATGACAAAATTAGAGGAAACGCGGCCTATTTGGACATAGATAATAAAAGAACATCACATATCTAGATAATAAACTCTATATTCCTTTTTTAATTTTAAAAATACAAATGGGTAAGGGATGGTCACTCTATTGTTTGCACTATTTTCTTTCCACATATAAACCACTAATTTTAAAAACGGGTTTATATTTATATTTAAATATCATGATCAGCAATTAGTAAGTGATCTCTTTTATTGCCATAGTTTTTTATTACAGATAGAACTGAATTTATTGGCTATTGGTAATCTACAGTCTCTCTCCTCTTTCTCCCCCCTGACCCCGTGTCTCCACTCCCTCCCCTTCCCTATACCTCCCCCATCAGCTGATCAGGAAAGACTGGAAACAGTCCAAAAGGAATTTTGGCCAGAGGGAATAACTGTAGAATTAAAAAAGAAAACTCTCCCCATCTCGTCACTGCAATCACACTTAACGTTCATTATGTCAATTTTCAGTGATGCAAAATGTCCTGCCCAAGAGGCATCCTGATTTCAGGAAATCAAAAAGGTATCTGGCATTAAACAACATCCAGTCAATCCTGGTGGGATTAACTGGGCTGAGTGTCTATACTGCACATGCTATAGATCTACTCTGATCACAGTAAGGAAAAAAATGATAATAGATTTTTTTTTTTTTTTTAGAATTGCTGCACAGGAGTGTTGTTTCTTTTATATGGCAGAATTTAATCTTGAAAAAATCTTTTAAAACATCTTTTTTCCTCCACTGTGGTAAAGATATGGTATCTATTTTTGCATTTCTTTAAGGAAGGAAGATGGGGTTGCTTATACTGGAAAAGAAAATTTTATTCTCCAACACCCCCCCCATTCTACTAAACCGTTTTAGTCGACATATGTTTGTTATCAGAGAGAGGTGCTGTGAACACACAGCCATTTTCTTAGCAGCTTTTTGACTGTATGTTACCATGGTCCCACAAGGCATTGGTCCTTTCCCATTGGGAAGTCATGAATAAGAGACTATGAAGCTTGCACGTCAGATCTTCCTCAATTAATCCACCATTAGCATGTTTGGGATCCACTACTGGATGGTTAACAGCAGCTTTTGTAACTGTACGCCGACCATACCCAATTATGCTCTGCTAAAAATGAACTCTTTGCAGACCAGCCCTCTCGGGTTGTCAGTGTTTTCCGTTTTCCTATTTTAACGTTTGTGTATAGTGGCAGGCGACAGATGGTGTAGATCAGATCGATTTGATTGCATTAGATGATTTTTTTTTCCCTTCCCCACTCCTTTCTGGAAGCTCGCATCAGCTGAAGGCTACCGCCTGGGACTCCTCGGAAGCGTGAGCAAGCCGCCACCATGCGAAGGCACTGGGGCACAGCCAGCGCAAGGCACCGAGGTCCCTTCCTAGGGCTTGTTAACACTGTAACCCGGCGCTCCGAGGGAAGCAGCTCCCATACCCAGAGCCTACCTCACTGCTCATCAGATGACTCTCTGGCTTCTACACACAGTTGGAGTTCCGCTTGAAACCTGGATTTAGAGGGTAAGCTCTTCAATCGAGATGGATTTGTGACAGTTACTTTGCTATACCGCAAGACAAATCTCGGCAAACGTAAAGGATGTAGGATGTGTGGAACAGGGAGACTATGTTTATATCGATAAATGTGTTGCTTTTTGTCTGAGAACGACAGTATTATTCAGGAAGATGTGTATAGTGTTTTTCCATTGATTGTAGGAGTCGACTATCACACTCCTCCCGATTTTTTTCCCTCTCCTCGGTGTTTCCCCCTTTCTACTTCAGAGGGAGAGGGAGGGAGGCAAGGGGGAGGAGGGGAGAGAGAGAAGCATTTCTGCTTTAGCTTAATTGGCTTATTTCCTCAAACCGATTGCTTTGTCGCGTTTCTTTATGTATATTTGGTCGCAAATTACCAAGCGTTTGACTGGGATGGGTGTTGGAGTGCGGGGGACAGGGTGGGAAAGTAGTGGGGACTGGCAGTCAGTCGCGGTGGCCTTGAGAGATCAAAAGGTGCTGAAAGCCCTTGCCCGCAAAACACACCTCTAGTTATTGGGGAGCTAGAGAAATGTAGATTCTAATAAACATGGCTTGCAGGAGTCGATGAACAAAGGTACTTAATACAGACCTAAGCCTCCGTTGATATTGCTCCGCTAGCAGTATCTAAATATTCAAAAGCAAAGTGTAAGTTAATCAACAAACGCCCTGATGGTATTGGGCTTTTTTTCCCTTTTCCGTTTTTGTGTGGAGGGTGGAGAAGGGGGGAGGGTGGATGGGTGGGGGAAATCCGACAGCTTAAGGAGGCTTGAATTGAATATGCACCCAGCGGCAGTGGTCTCGTAGGAAATGGTGTTCTCGTAAGTCAGGCTGCCCCGCGGAAGCACGAGAGAGCTTTGGTTAGAGCTCAGAGAGTCAGTTCTGCTGCGAGTGCTGCCGGCAATCGGCCCGGGCTGAGCTGTCCACTCGTCCAGGTGCTGAAGCTGGGAGAACATTTAGGTAGGTAGGGAAAGGGCTGGCACTGACTACTTGGATAAAAAGAAAGCATATTGACTGCGTTGTTCTAGTTTCTTAAAGCGTGTGAGTCTGTGGGTCAGTGTGTGTGTGTGTGTGTGTGTGTGTGTGTGTGTGTGTGTGTGTGCTTTATTCCAATTGTGAGGAAGCAAAACTAAAGGAGATTACTCAGAAAGCATTGAAAAGCTGTGTGGGCATTTATGCTGTGATTCTGATATGCCATGTATTGTTGTGTATGTATGTATGTATATGCATATATGTATGTGTGTGTGTTTGTGTGTGTGGTGTATATATGCCTTGATAATCCTTTTTAATTCAAAAGGAATGTTCTATTTACTAAATCAAAATCCGTCTGTATAATGTGTTTCTTATTTTCCTTTTAATGTTAGTTGATTTTAAATGGAAGAGTTCAGGAACAAATGTACACTTTGCTCACAGACTATTGCATTACTTTCCCTAAGGGCTTTTGTTTCTAGGAGTTCAAGCTGAAGAGAACCTGTCAGCTTTCTGTGTGAGTGTGTGTGTGTGTGTGTGTGTGTGTGTGTGTGTGTTTGGTTGTAGCATCCCCAGAGAAAAGCTTCACTTTATAGCTATGTTAGGTAATGGCAGAAAATAGCACTTATTAATTTGTTTAATTGGCATCTGTCTTTTTGTGAAAGGTGTACTTAAAAGTCATCTGAAAATACTGTAAAATAGGCTACTAATTGGGCAATGCTGCTTTTCTTTTGAGTTATTTTAGGCATCAGGCATTATATACTAAACAGCTGTTCATAAAACCTAGAATTCATGTTGATTTTTCTATTTGTAAGTAACGTGTCAGGAAAATGATGAGTTGGTGTGTTGGAGCAGTCATATATTTAAAAAATAACAGTAATGAGAGAAAGCACAACCTAAATGCCTTAAATTGCAACCAGGTCAGTTAAAGATGAGTTGTGGTAGTGGGAGAGATTCTGTTATATAATTATCCCTTGATGAAGAGCTATTTGCACTTACATAATTTGAGGAATCATAATGTCTATTGCCATGTTTCCATATACCCCTCCCTATCCCACTCACATGGATGTACTTCCATGTATTTGAGAGTAAAGGGAAAAGCAAATTGAGAACTTTCTAATGGAACCACAACATGTCTTGGGTAGTGACGTTGCACTTGTTCATTTTATTTAGTGAACAATAAACCCCTATTATCAGAATATTCACTGCAGGATCTTAAGACAAAGCTTTTCCAGTAAGAGCCATATTGATCATCAAAGAATCACAGAGATTCTCTCTCTGGAAACCCAAATTACAGTCAATTTGCAAATGAGTTTCTACTGGTTTTTTTTTTCTTAAAATTTTTTTTATGAAGACAGAGCTTCAAAGGTTTTTCTGTAGAAGTGTTCACAACAACTGCACAGCAATGTATTTATACTGTATATTAAAAATGTGGGCTATGGAATGACACATTGTGGTACTACAAAACAGTGCCCAAATCATAGAAACTCTACCAGCTTGTCAATTCAGTGAGTTCTGATACTATGGAAAATGAGTTTAATTATTTTGTGCTTTGAAGCTTTTTTTTCCCTTTAAAAATCATTATGTTGTATAGCTCTAAGGCCTTCAAAGGAGAGATGCCTATTTTTGTAGATCTATAAGTATTTGATTTCAAGTAGTAAATTGAATGAGTGTTTATTTTCTGTGATCTTGGGCTTGAGAAAATGCATTTCCAAAACACACTGCTGAAAATTTCACCCATGCATGACCCTATCTTTATTTGAGCCTCACTTCTTCTTAAAGCCGTCTAAGCAAATACATTTGTAATATTTGTGTGCTTAACTATGCATGTCTCTTACAGGGCTCTCTCGCTGCCATGACACTCAATCAAAGCACCTAGAGTGGGCTGGCTGAGACCAGAAGGGGTACCAAGCAGAGCAAGGACAGAGGAAGGCACTGGGAGAGCACCAGGTAAACTAAAGGTTACTTGTCACGCCCACCCTGTGCCCAAAGAGCCTTCCCACATCCTCCTTCTTCACTGGGAAGAGTGCACGCTTCTTCTGTGTTAAGTGGTTGGTTTTGTGATTTGTCTTTCAGAATTGGAGATAGAGCAGCCATTTGGATTTGGGCAGGAAGCAGCCGAGCACAGCTTTGGATCCTTCTTTAGGGAAATCGAGTTATGGATTTATGGTCCCGGTCAAGCTCAGCCCAGCCCCAGCCAGGGGCGGGCTCAGCAGCAAGAGTTCTGGTGGCGGCGGCGGTAGCAGCGGCAGCGGTAGCAGCGGCAGCAGCAGCTTGGTCCTCTGACTCTCTTCGGTGACGGGTATTCTTGGGTGGATAATACGGATTACGTTGTTATTGCTTAAGAATACGCGTAGTCGAGGAGAGTACCAGCGGCAGGCGGGCAGCGGCCGCCCCTCCCAGCCCACCAGCTGGCCTCTAAACGCCTGTGGTTGCCAAGGTAGCACTTTTTTGATCTTTTCCTTTCCTCGGTGTTTTCGCTCTGGGTCGCGTGTTAGGTGATCGCAAGACACATCCCACCAGAAGGGCTGTGTGCGCCGCGCCTCTGGTGACCGGAGCTGTAGAATGGGTGCGTGCAGAAGGGCGGGGGTCGAGGCGGAGGGGAGGGGCGGGGAAAGGATGAGGGTCTGTTCCGCGAAGCCTGCGGGGAGTTTCGGCGTCCCCGGCCTTCCAGGCTCTTCTCCCCGTCGGGGTCTGGCTGCGGGGAGAGACGCGGCGGCCCGGGCGAATCTCGAAAGTTGGGAGTGATGGAAAGGCCTTGAGCAGTTTGGCAACGTCGCGAGTGAGGAGCTGGAGCTCAGCAGAGGGTCGCTGCGGGCTGCCTGCGCAGAAAGGGCGTGTCCGTGGGCGAAGGTGCCCCCGCAAACCGCGGAGGCTTGTGACTTCGCGAATCCCGGGCCCCACCCCCAGCCGTGCCACTCCGCAGCCAGACCTGGCGGCCCGGGTGGGGAGCGGGCGGGAGACCCGGGCCCGGGTCCCCCAGAACTTCCAGACTGGAAGTGTGTTGGGTCTCTCAGGGGCCCATATTTTCTTTTCGGATTCTCCTCCAAGGGGTGGAGAATCAGCATGGGAACCGGATTGGTTGCCGTTTGGCACAGAACTGGAACCTTCCCGAAAGCGGTGGGGCAGGCAGGGACTGCTCAGTCGTCCAGTTTCTTTGGGACACCTCTTCATCGTGTCGTCCCTGCCTCTGCCGTTAGGATGAGTCTCAAACATCAACAAACCCAAGGCACGTTCCCCTTCTCAGGTCTGCTGCGATGGGACTAGAGGAAGAGAGAGCCTTTCCCTACTTCTACTTACAGTTTCTGCTTGTTTGTTTGTTTCAAATGTTAATGGACGATCAAACCCTACGGATTTGTCCAACAGAGGAGGGGTCCTAGCGAAGAGCTAGCAACCACCCACCGACTCCCCCCCCCCCGCCCCCCGCACACTCGGACACATCTGAGGACAGCCGGCTGTGGCGGGAGTTGAGATGCCCAAAATGGTGCTGGAAAAGATGATCCACCGGAGAAGACGCGGGCCGAGGAGGCTCCAACTCTCAGCTCTTGTGGGCTTAAGACCACGCGGCTCTGCAACTCTCCTTTCCCTCTAGGGAGGCGCCAGGGCCTGCCCAGTGGCGGCGCTTCATAGGTGGAAGGAGAAAATGCTGGGGACTAGAAAGTGCCAGGCCCCCAGAAGGTTCCACGACGCTCAGCAAGAACCTCCTAGGACCCTAAGACCAAGTTTCTTACCTGCGTGGTGGCCACTGATTGTGCACGGGCTGCGAAGACTGAATTCCTGAGAAGTCGAAGCTGCAGAAGGGGAAAAAAAGAGAAAGAGAGAGAAGCCTGCGACGCTCTCCTTCGCGGCGCTCCCACACCAGCTCTAAACCGAGCTACTCCCCAGACACCTTTTCCCTTGGGAGGACTGGCCTTTCCCGGGCGCGACGTGCATGTACCCCGATGGGTTCTTGCCCACCAGAGCAGCCCTGAGCCATGGAGACATTGAGAGCAAAGTGCCCCAGAGGAGGCAGGCACACTCTCACACTTTCCCATCTAGAGTCTCGCCTTTCTTCCAGTGTCTTGGATTCATAGTGAAGGGTACACTATGCCACGCCTCTCCCTGTCCCTATTCCGACCACACCGCATCTGATCCCGCATTCAGGGTATCAGCACTCATAGCTTTTGCGCTCAGGGAAGGTTGTTTGCAAGGAAAATGAGTGGTCGCCCTTCTCAGAAGCTCCCAGGGCTGGCGATTCCGTTTTAAGAAGGAGTCTAAGTAGAAAAGAAAACACAGATACTATCTTTGCACTCGAAATTCTATCACTAGCAAGAGAATTTTTAAACTGCTGTTCTTTCCTTCATCGTTCCATGAATTACCCCTCTTTCTCTCGGGATTCACCAGTTGGTGATTAAGGGCTTTTAAATATTGTGCTTGTTGTGTATTTAACAGAATTCAATATGTCTACTGGTGCCCTTGTTTCATTAGGAAATTGGGAAAGTAGAGAGAAGCTGCATAATCCAGTAATTCGGTGATCTTTGGAAAGTTGGCCTCATGCTGGTTGCTTAAATAAGTGTATGAGATTGAAAGGCGGAAAGGGAGTTGGGAACCTAGTGACAGAGTTTGCAAGAAATGAAAGATGTAATACTCTGGCATTTGTTGAGAGAATAAGGAAGAACTTTTGAAAAATAAGCTATTTCATTCAGTTCTTCGCCACTGGTACTTTAGCTTATGATCGCAATTGCTTCATAAATGAATAATAATTTTTTAGAGTGGAATACTTTTAAATGCTAGTGACGAAATCTAGAGGAAACCTGTACTCATCTCATGGTCACAAAAAGTATTTGATATTCTTGTTTCAAGTGGTTTAACTACATATCTCATTGCTTTCTTTCCTGTGCAGAATTATTTCTTATAAAAGTTTCCATTAGGTGTCAGTCTGACTGAGCTGGTTCCTATTTAAATTTAGAAAACAAAATAAAACAAAACAAAAAAATATGGGTTTTACCATACTTGGCCTTTTTAGATAAGAAGGAGGAAAATCCCCAAAACTTTATTAAATTGAAATTGCTGTAGTTAATTGTTATTGTTATAAGGCAGCTGTTTTTCTCCCTCAGAAAATAGAATTTTAAATTACATCACCACTAGCCTGTTATCACTTTTGCCCTGTTGGTATCCATAGACAAGATTAAAGAAGTACGAAGTGATTGTGTATGTTTTTCATGCTAGATACAAGTGATTTCAAGTAATCATAATAGGTGGATTGTTTTTCAATTGATGTCCAAATATTAGAAGGGTATGCATCCTTTTTCTAAAATATGGTTTGCTTTACAAAGGTGATACAATTTCTACCTGAGAAAAGCATATGGATACAGCTTAGACTGTTTACTTGACAGTAATACTTAAGGCACAGTGGACAGGGAAGGAGAAAACTTGTAAAAATTGCTTTTGTCTGCTATTTTTACCTTAATGAAGTCTGCCTAAGTACTCAAATCTTTATGAACACAATTTATGGCTTTTGATAGAAAATTTTAGCTTTCTCATTGAAATTTATATGTCTAGAACACTCAAATTGATAACATGATATTCATTAATAGGTGTAAGAAACACCATCTTGGTTGATGGTTTACTACTGAGTCTCAGGTAAGGAGATTGACAGAAACTGCGTTTCACAAAGAATTTTCAGATTTTATATTTTGTTTATGAATCATGTTCTGATATTTTTGCTTGAATAGAAGTTCAGGGAATGGTGGTTTTCAGGGTTAAAGATCCACTGTGGGTCGTGACAACCTCTGTGTGAATACCAAAAAAATTATTGTTCAGATGATTCTGACCAAGTACATTTTTAAATAAATAATCATGTCCTGGAGGCAGGATCTCTCTCCAAGTCCACTGTTAGCTCTAGAATGATATGTTTCTTGGTGTTACAGCAGTGCCAGTCTAGAACTAGAACAGTACTATCAATGAATGTCCAGGCAAAGGAGAATGATGAAGTAGCATTTTAATGGGAGGAAAATTCCATAAGTCATATTACCATTTTAAAAATTATATTCCATATCAGTACTAGTAAATTTTCAAGTATAAAAATAGACTTTTTTTGTCTAGGTGGAGATGATGGGTATATTGGGGAATATTTTATGCTTTTATGTAGGACAGAGAAGGACTAAGGACACAGAAGCCAGTATAAGATGATCACGATTATTCACCAACTTTTCAATACTGTACAGTTTCCACTGTCACTGAATCACAGAAATGACAGGATGATGTTCTTACTCTTATAAAGTAGTGTAATCTGCATGTTAGACTTACTATTTGAAAGTAAATTTATTTGATGATAAATGTTCTCAATACAAAGAAAACATATTAATGACAATACTTAAAAGAGTTTTATTATCGTATTTAGCTATTGCATATAGTTATTGGTAGTTATACGCCTATAAACATAAGTGCTAAATATGTTTTAAACAATGAGTTTTGTAGTACAGTTTGTTTTTCAAATGTTTTGAGATTTTCTCCTCTGGCACCTATACTTTAAATCATGACTTAGAACTCAAATTTAAATTTACCAAACGTTTCATGTGAGTGTATATTATAAGCTTTCTCATTGAGAAGACATTGCAATTCATGCAAAAACTGTAAGCTAAAGAGATATTATGAAATTTTAAGTTTCTTGAAATATGTTTAGTACCTGGTTGAGTTTGCTGAGTGCAGCTTGACGGTGGAACCAATATGTCCTAATATTTATATTGTTGTCCCAGATTACAAATATGTGACTACCTAAATCTTTTACGTTCTGAGTTCTGAGTTCTCTATCCTGGTTAATAATGAGAGCTAAGTAAGACAGTCTGTTCTCCACAACCAATGAAAAGTATTATACTGTCTATACAAGTGTAAAGACAACACTTTTCATTTGCTGTATTTGTGGAAATACCCTTTGAGATTCAGTAACAATCCATGGTATCTGAAAATTTATACACATGACACCTATAGCTGAAACTAAAAGTTTTTTAAAAAGCCAAGAATAAACTATGAACTTTAAAATATTCAAAGGATTTTAAATAAGGCTTCCTGTGTTTATTTTATTAGCTTCAAAACAATACTGAACCTCAAATTTCAAACTAAAAAAACACTTATATTGCTGTAGCCTATTTACTGATACAATTCAGGGTTAAAATACAGTTTATATCATAGTACACTTTTTTCAAGTTGACAAGTTACATTACAGTAGTGGCATAATTGCATAATTTGAAAGTAGTGTCTGTTTTTCAAACTTAAATAAAATGTGTCCTCTTAAGAGACACTTTCTAAAAAATTCTTTTCATAACAATGATACAATTTAACTAGAAAATTGATATTTCTTGTAATTAAAAAAAATGTATATCCAATACACAAGTGGAAATTAATTGTTTGAGGTCTATTTTTATCTCTGTGAGCAAATGTGACCAATTTCAAGAATTGCTTCAAACAATCCCAAGATAAACTAAAGTTACTTATTTAAGATTGTTTTTGTATATCTGGTAAATATTCCATTCATTTTGGGACTTCAAGAAGAATGAATGAATGAATGAATGCCATGCCTAATATTCTATCAGAAGCATAATTGCAAAAACATCTTTTCCTTTACAATAGAAACATATTAGGATAAGACTTAACAAATATTCTAAATTATTTTATGCATAACTTCTGGGGAATTAAATTTAAAAATGGTTACTTTATGGGTCCAGTTTCATGTACAATTTATTTTCATAACTATTATTTTAAACAGGCTTTCACAGTGTTTACAAAGACAAAGCAAATTAGAGAATTGAGGCAGTTATATGGAAAAAAACTTGAATCTTGTTTTTTCCTCAATTATATGATACTTAATGGAAGAGAGTGCATCTTATGGTGAAAGAACTTTGGAATAAAGGCTGGGAAATCTGATTTTGAGTACAGGTTCTGCTGTGAACTGTGACTAGCCACAGGGCTTGCCCAGCGCTGAGGGTCTCATCCACAACAGGACGGCTGGATTTAGATCCTCTCAAGGCCCTTCTACCTCTCATGAATTCCATTTCCAAAATAACCTTTTTGTTTTGGCCTGAATTCTACTCTTTATTTTATATGCAGATAGATGGTGAGCAAATCGATACCACAACTAAGAAAGCAGCTTTTAAAAAGACATAAATCTTTCAAAGGTATCCACCAACATATTTTGTCTTGATATCAAACAGGAAATTGTTTTTACTTAAACAATCTTTACTTAAAATTTTAAAACATGAGCACATGGAGACATTTTTGTCACTTCTTCACCCTTTGAGTTTTATTTGAAGTTTCAGTGGGAAAGAAAAGCCCCGAAAGAATGACTTACTGATTCATCCTAGTGTGTTTTTGTAGGAATGCATGTATGTGTATGTCTCTATATGTATAATATTTGTGAGGCTCTCAAACCATGGACACATCTCAAAAATATTTCAAGTTAATACGACCAAATCACAAACAACTCTTTTCAAAGTCTATGTATACAATAATAGTGGGTAAAGAATAAACGTTGGGCCTTTTAAAATGTTTATTCTGTGTGTAAATGTTTCTGCTATTAAATTTAATTACAATTTTTAGAGGAATGGGGAAATTACTATTTTTCATTCTGTTAAAAAGAAAAGGACTAATATTTGTCTAGGATATTTAATCCTAAAATAGCATAGCAATGGTACAGCCTTTTAAAATATCTAGTCCAGTGTCTGGCAAATGATAGTTGCTTTAAAATATTTATTAATTTAGTGAAAGCAACTATATCCTTTCAGGACATGTTAATACAGAATTTTACATTTTTTTCCATAGTTAATGTCATTTTAAAAAAATGGCCGTTCGACTAAATGTATTTAAGTTTAATTTAATGTTAATGTAAACTCTAATTCTCAATTTGTTTAACAGTGCTTTTATTTTTTTTTTAATTTTTAATTGACGTATAGTTGATTTATAACGTTGTGTTAATAGTGCTTTTATTCTTTGCTAAGATAGAAAATTCATTTTCTCTGATTCTCAGATATAACTCCTAAATAATTGAAAAATCTGTGGGAACATTTCTTTTAAGCTGGTATGCTTTTTAGAATTGCAAGTAACTGTTTAATCAAGACTCATTTCATTCTATGTGAAGTCTGATGTAGAAAATGTCACCTAATATATTTTATTTAATATTAAATCTATAAATACTTAGAAGAATTCATAAAATGTTAAACAAATAATAAATAGAAATTCGTTTTATACAATATAATAATTACTGTGATAGATATATTTTCTAAGGTCAGGATCTGTGCAATATTTTTTTTTCATTATTTACTAGCAAAGCAAATTTAAATTACAAGCAAACTTAATTTATAGTTTTATTTGAAAGGTGTGACTCTCCTGGATGTTCCAAGTATAATAAATATAAGTTAACATTTTAACCACAGAAGAATACACCCATTTTCTTAAAATTAAAATAATATGGCTTGTCAGCTATTGTTTTATCCAGATAATTTACATAATGTTTCATCCACAGTTTAATGATGGATATGACAAATCATGTCCATTTAAAACTTTGAGAATACGCTTAATAAAAGTTCTATAAAGCTTTCAAAAGCAATTGATTTCAAATAGATTTCTGGTGATAGGAGCATGAGATTCAGAAGCCATTTACTTACACTTTAATTAAAATATCTCATATTCTTTTCTGTTGCTGGATATAGTTGTCCAAAACAGCTTTGACATTGTTTAATACTATATACTAGGACAAAGTCGAAATTCTTTACTCCAAACAGGTTTTTGTTAGTTGTGGCTGCTATATTAAGAATCAGTGTTGATGTTAAATTTTTTAGACAGTTTCACATTTAGATCTGGCGATTTATGCAGATAACAATTGGATTTGACAAGAGACAAGGGACAGTGATAGCAAGTAACCATATTACGGATGTGAACTGCAGAGAGGATCATGCAGTTTGGGGTGATGTGTTAAAGAAACAATAATGAAATTATATGTGGCAGTTTTATTGGCAGATCTAATAGCTAGTACCAATGCACATTGAACAAATACCAATTTTTAGGAAACTTTACAAGACATCTTTTTTGTATACTGTCCTTTTCCCAAAATATGGGAAGTTGACAGTACTGATTTTATGTAGTGTAACTATATAGTAGGGTTTCTTTCATAGTATGCAAAAGTTCTTGCTTTTATTTAGATAGAAAGTCATGCTCTAGTATAGAACTATATAGAAATGGTATAGAATCAATTAAAATAGAAATAGTGTCTGAGTAAAATGGGCCTAACTTACAGGTAGAAAATTGAGAAAGGCATGAAATCTGGATGTTTCACAGGTCAAAGGAAAGATCATCAGTCTGAAAAGACAGACTTGTGGAAAATTAAGCCTACGGGGAACATGGCTTTAAAAAGCCTTTTTAATCCATTTTTCTATTGGAAAAGACATATTTTATATTTGAATCCCTGCTTTAGAAATAAAGTTACCTAGGGGGATTTGTTTAAGACAGTATTAGCAATATTTCTCAGTATAAAATAGACACTTGTGTCTAAGAGTCTAGCTTTTCCTTTTCACTGCAATTTAAATTTTAGGGCGGAGGACTGTTTGTTAATTAACGATGGTAAAGTTATAGAAGGTTGACACATTTGTTCTTCTCTGGCTTGGCTCTTGTGTCCAAAGACATAGCATTCCCACTTGATCATTAGTTTTCTTTTGATGTAATTATTTTCCAGTCCATTATCCACACAGAATACAAAATTTCATGAGTCTTAGATAAGCCTATAGTACATTCTTATTATTTTTAGTTGTCATGATAATTTTCTGTTTCAGATCCAGTTATTTGGTGTATGGTCATACTTCTACTTTTTATACATGAAATCCTCACAACACAGGGAATCTAAGTAACTTCCCCATAGACACCCTGTTAATACTTGGAACCCATTTTCTAAGTCTTTTGGATGTTTTCTTTCTAACACATCACACTAATACTTCAACATTGAGGTTTTTCTTATAATTTTGCTTTTCCTGGTATCTGACAATAATTATATTATCCTTACAAGTCAGTGATTCATCTGATTTAACCTTTTTCAAGCTCAAATATTGTATATACAGATGTGAATGTGCTAATAGATTCTAAAGGTCTGCAGTGTGCTTATAGATAGGTTTTTTCAAAATCTAGGAAGATTTTATAGGCCAAATTAATGTTAATGCTGAAACAAACATAAATCATAATTAAAGGAACAGCTTGATCTTTTACCCAAGTTGCAATATTTCAGTAAAACAAGGAAAATTTTAATCTCAATTAAATCAGCTCAATTTAATAAGTTCCCAGATGAAAATATTGGCTGAAAGATTGGAGTGACAAATATTTGTCATGTAGTACATTCAATGGAAAATTTAAAATAAGATTAGTAAGTAACACTGACTGAATGATTTTCACACAGAAGAACAGAAATCAAGTCACATCTTTAATATACAAATTAAAATTGTATTTACTCTCTGTTATTTCAGCTTTTAAGTATTCAAAGCTATCTTGAATAAAGACAGAATGACTCTTGGATTAGAATAGAGTCAAAATAAAATTCTCAGTTTTACTAAACCCTTGTCCATTGCTATTATGCTGTGTATGAAAATTATGTGGTGGGTTACCTGTAATACTAACCATTTAGGAGCCTGAGAGGGTGATTTCTCACTGTGTAGTCACCCAGCTTATCAATCAAAGAAATATACTTCCTATACTCGAAAGATGACTGCTCCCAAATCAGACCTCACTCACAGCAGTGAGAGTTCACTTGAAAAATGGTGTAAGTAACTATTACGGTTTTTAAATTTACCAAGATAAATATATATCTTTTGACCATTTTGTCCTCATCAAAAGTTTTCCTTTTTCATTAACAGTAAACAATAACTGTAAATAATTATGCTCATTATTTTCTTCAATTTTTAAAAAACAAAATGTAAACATAACTCTAAGAAAGATAAAGAGTTGAAACATGGAGGGAGGGAAGCAAAGAGGGAGGGAGGGAGAGAGGAAGGAAGGGAGGAGAAGAGGAAGGGAGGGAGGGGGAGAGAGAGAGAGAAAGAGAGAAGGAGAGAAAGATTTTCTTCTGATCTATTTTGGTGCCTAGTTCAAGGTAATAAATACAGTTGCAAAATTGACTCTGAGAAGCCACACCTAAAATAATAACATTTTGTCCAAGGAAAGATGTTTTATGGATTCACATAATTTGGTCAAGAACAGAAGGCTTTAAAATTTGTAAAGGATAGATTTTAATCCTCAAACCAGCTAATTAAGCTTCTTCTGTACAACATACAGCTTTAAGTTAACAGTAATTAATATAGCCAGCTTGGAACCTCAGGAAGCTAAAGCCAGCAAGTGCTTTTTGGTTCACTCGAGAGGATGCGGTTTGATTGCTGGCGCCAGTAAACAGGTTGGGAATTGTCAGCATTGTAATTAGCAGCAAGTTTCTGGATTCTTAGCCTGCCAGACTAGTGGGCTGATGCTTGGAGCAGTTGCCCCAGGGGAGAGAGGGAAAAAATAAAGGAAGGGAATTTGAGCAACCTTGCAATGCTCTGCCAGCATATGCCACTGGACCAATGTTTTTCTTGGCAAAGGTCTATTTTAAGACATCTAGCAGTGGTTTCCACAAAATATGAAACTCACCATAGCAACCAAAATGGCAAGTATCTCTAGGAAACTTTCCTTGATTGGCTATCAGGTCAAAACTGTGTTCAGAGCTATATTGCCTCCTGTGCAGCATAGGCTGTACGCTGCACGATGTGGTTATTAACAGTACGATTAAAAGGGTTAAAATCTGTTTTGGCAGCAATCCTGTAATGTTCTGCTATAAAACCATCAAAGAAAAGGTTATGCAAACCTTATTAACCCTTCGTGTAGTACAAACAGAAGGAAACGTCAACCTTAATACCACCAAGAATACAATCCTCAGTACGTAAATGATAATTTAAATGTACTTTTCTTAATTCAAAACTATGCGACTGTTGTGGAGAAAGGTTGTCGGAGATTTAAATATCCAAACAGTATTTGCAAGGACTCTAAGACTAAGGGCTACATTAATAAAGTTTATGGGTAATTTATAACCCAAATGAACGAAAATTAGGCTAGCTTTTAGAACTTATTCGATAAAAGTTTGTGTGTGTGTGTGTGTGGAAAATTTCACTGATCTTACAGCAGAATAGGATCTGAAACAGCATATATACTTTAAGTAGCTACAGGATAAGTACTAAATCTACTTACCTTGTGGCAAAAGCATAATAACAAACACTTTCTCTTTAAAGCAGCTCTGCAGTATATTAATTTTACCTTCCAGTTGAAAAAGGTCAAGGTTGCTGAGCATTTCTAAAATACACATATTAATTTCTCCCAAAAAAACGCTTGGAATCATATCAAGGGTATTCTTACTGTCACTTTCTACCTTTGCCAAAATATGAGGAGGCTTCAAAGAGATAAACAGGATATAGAGAGACAAACAAAATAGCTTTCTATACTGTAAAAATTAAAAGTCTCAAATGGATCAATGTGCTATATTAAGCAATTGCCAAGTGGCAATTGCTGCAGGTGGATTATCAAAAGTGCCCAAGAAATGGCTGTGTAGATCTGGCATCCAGGTGTCTGGTGTTGCATTTAACGGATCTTTTGTGGGGAGAAAGATTACTCCTATTTGTTGGAGAGAGTACAGTTCTCTAATCCTCCACGACAGAATCCGTATTGGAGTAAACTAGCAACACATTTCTTACCCGCTCTCCTCTAGACTCGGAGAAATTCTCCACAATTATTCATTATATTCAGTGAAATTAGATGCCTACAGGTGGCCCCAGAATGTGCCTCCAGGCATACAACCTGCTGTAAATTTTTAAGTTACATTAACTTAGCAGTATGTTGTCTTCTAACAACAGTTCACTCAGTTTATGAGGAAAGGGAGAAGGAAGCAGAAAGAGTCTCGTGTTAAGCAGCATTACAGTTCTTGCCCACCCTGTTCTTTCTTTGAAGGTGGTAAAGGATATTTGCCAGAAGCAGGGCTGCTGGCGTGTTAGTCGGGGCTACGTCACCTTATGGAGTCACATGGGCTGTCACAGCCAGCAGGCCTCAGTACTGTGTCCTGTAACTGGTGTATTGGGGGTCAGTATTAAAAATAGACACAGAGCAGTAGGACGTTTTCTTTCATTTTTCGTTTTCTTTCTTCCTTAAAAAAAAAAACCTTTAAATGACTTCTGTTATTAAAGTGTTTTGTCATCAGTGGTTTTTCATATTGTGATAGAAAAAATTAGTTCAGCTTTATCAAGGCATTTGGGTTTATCAGATGTTATTGCAATTTCTCCCGTACCACACATCCTATATGCTGTAATTGTTTTTCCTGCGCTTTAAGGTTACCAATCAGTGAGAGGAAGACGGAACTCCTTCATAACTTTTTTGTCATTGGGTTTCACACTCATCCTTTCTTTGTAATGATGTAGTTGTCATTTAATGTATGCAGTTAAATCCCCCTGCATATGTTAGGGTACAATTCTCAGAACTGATGAAAAAACAAAGATAATATCTGAGTTAATATACTTTAAAAGCAGAAATTAAATTAACATTTCAGGTGCAATACACAGGTCTATTTAAGCCTCAGAAGACCTAGTTCTAGGTTATAAATCTCCTTCTCACAGCCACAAGCAGAACCAAATCTGGCTTTCACCATTCTAGTCTCATTAAACCTGTAGCTTATACTACAAGTAACAGTGATAATATGTGTATTTTGAATATATATTTTGTTTATACAGGGTCATAGCTACATTATTAAAAATGAGAAAACTTAAAATGTAGAAACAGGTTTTTATTGTAATGCCTGTAGCATAGACATGGGCAAAATGAATAACTTAAGGCCAATTTGGTATTTATCAAGTCATCTGCCTTAATGCAAGGATATTTAGACCATCCCACGTTTCATTTTACAGCTTCTGACGAACATGCTGAGATCAAACAGATTGTATAGTCAAAAGAGCTAGGATGTCTTTCAGAATAAATCAGTAAATATCTATTATGCATGTACTCTTCATGAGTCATGTATTCATGGCTGTCAACATTTATTAAGCACCTACTATGTACCTGGCATTCTTCTAAATGTTGGTGTGACATTGTCCTTAAATCATTCATGCCCTCTAGGACATCTCACAGTCCAGGCTCTTACTGAGCTCTGTGGGGTATTCAAAAGAATGTAAAGTAACATCTTCCTTTCAAGAAATTTACAAGATTGTGGTTAATATAACAAATATTAAATTGTGTAAAAGTGAATGTTACTATAAGCCATTACTGTTGTCTCTATTCACCAGAAAACACTTACCCATCACAGATATAATAATATTAAAAATTCTTTCTAAAAGGACTTGTATTTCTTTTCCTTAGAGTATAGACTACCTTTCAGAACCGAAGAGACCAAGGAAGCACCTGATAAGAAAAGAATTAAGTACACAGTTTTTCACCTCAAAGCAATAGTTACTTTATTACCATTTCTAAGTTATTATAACACCATTTATAACTACACATAATTATACTGTCCTAGGAAAAATTGTTAGTGTATCTATGGTTATCAGAAATTTTACTTTAGTAACTATTAAAATGATAGTGAATACATGTAATTCCCCAATCCATTAATAATCTTAGGCTCCAGAGTCAATAAATGTCTTTTGAGAATGTGATGATAGGCTTTCTCAAAGAAGGTGCTAAGAGTACAATGCTGCAGTTAAGATCAGTGGTTCTCAAAATGTGGTCTCTTGATCGGTAGTCTCAGCATCACTTGGGAACTTGTTAGAAATGCAGGTTCCCAGATGACATCACAGGCCCACTGAATCCAAAAATCTGGAGGTGAGGGCCTGCTAGTCTGTGTTTTAACAAGCCTGATTCTGATGCCTGCTAGAGTTTGAGAACCACTGCTTCCTATTGATTAAAAATAATTCACAATTAAAGTCAGGCTCTATGCAACAGTGACCCAAATATCAATAATTTAGGCTCTGTTGTAGATTTATAGTAATACTTTATTATTAATTACTAATTATAGCAGATACTTTAAATTCAAAATCAGGACTTCACCTCACTGGCAAATTCTGTAACATTTGGGAAATATTTTAGGTTCCCAAATATTCCACTTTATTTGGAGATCTATGTATATGGAACTTATATAGTACTCTTATTAGTGTTATATAATACTCTTAATAGTACTCTTATTGCTAATAGCTTTATAATTGTGATAATGCATATTGAATTGAATTTTTCCAGAATTTAAACTTCTCTTTTGATTTAAGTTACTATCATTGTAGTAATTCCAATAGCTTCCCAAATTTTACTCTGGTGTTAAATTATGTCCCAGTGCAGAAGCAAGGAGAATCAGCTTCATTTTATAAAAGGCGTAGTATTTAATAAGTACTTTGTGTGTGTGTTATTGTCCCATGGATCATTATTAACATTTTCTCATTCATCAATGACACAAAGAATTTTTAAATTCTCATGTAAGTGAATTGCCCTGATCAAATTCTTTGAGCATTTACAAAACGTTCCAGTAAGTAATACAATAGTATAAAATAAATTTCCTAAATATGTTTATTAGAACTTCATTTGATTAAAATTTACTTAGAATATAGATTATTGTATAATAGTAAAACTGAATGTTACTTATTAAACAGTTAGATTACATCAGTTCTCATTATGCCAGTTGGAGACTTTCATAGAACTATAATATGTTCTTAGTTTGTCAGACCACAGCTTTTTATTCAAGCTTTCATGGAAATACTAGGAATTTAAAGGCTAAAATAACGCAGCTCTAAAATGCAGGGAATTGTTTATGTTTATACTTTAAATTCAAATTAAAAGGACAACTAACAAACTATATCACTCTGGATTGTAAGACCTAGAATAGTTCTCTGATCCATTAAAGTTGTCTTTAGTATTTAGCACAAAAAATAATCTCAAACCACCTTTGAGTTAATGTTAAAGTAACCGATTGGAAACATAACTGAAATTTTTCTCAGTCTAACGTCTTCCTTCTATTAATAAGACACTGTACTTGCTATGACAAAGTGTAAGTTTAGTCATATGCATTATAGGATGCCAGAATATATAATGAAGAACTAATAATAATATTTCTTAGTAAAAATACAACCATTACTAATGTATAAAGAGAGAAAGTATAGCCCAAATATCAAAAAATTACCTAATGGAGAATATGTATAACATTAAATAATAAATTGTGTAGTATTTCACGTTATAATTTTAATGCATTAAAGTGTTCTATAATATCCTGTTTTCTCAAAAAATTTTTTTATAGTTGCTCCATTACTTGTCAGAATAATAGAACTTTCTGTCTCTAAAAATACATTCTGACTATGAGCAAAAGACTATAAATTAATTTTAGAATATGATCTTATTTCTTTTTCATGGTAGATATGAGCAACACTGTCCAGACTTAAACACTAAAGAGAGAATCTCAGTGGTGGAACAATTTATGCACACCCAGTTTATATAGAATGACTGACCAGAGATATGTTAGAAATCCAAGTTATTCTTATGGAGGAAAAAAGAAGTCCATTATTTTGACAGTTAACATTTAAGATTAAGCACTTCAGATTATCCAGAAAGGAAAATGAAATCATTTTAGTAAGTCTGAAGTTTAATGGATTTAGTTATTAAATTAAATAGACACTAATTTAAAGGTTAGTACTTCAGACCACAAACAAAGAAGTTTTGACTGTAAAAAGGATACAAGATAAGTACCAAGCAGCCTATATTTACGCTGAAAAGATACAATTTGGAAATGTCAAAAACACCTTATTTTTCTCTTGTATTTTTATTAAATGTTTCAGTTTATTATTGGTTCTATTTCTTAAGTTATAGGGTGGATTCATAGGTGTTCAATTATTACATTGTTGATGTTTCACACATTCTTTTTTTATGTAGCAAATGTAACTTTAAACATTTTATAAAGGAAAAGTCAGTTTGAAAATTTTGTCAACATTATAAAGCCCATTAGAATCTTTCTCAAATGAGTATATAGATTTACTTTTTAGCCACATCTCATTTGGCTTATTGTGGACCTATATTGCTGATAATCTCATCATTGTGGATTTATACTTAATATAAATTAGTATGTTGATAGCTGGAAACTTATCAGATGTGAGCTTATTAATTATCAACAATAAAACATTAGTGGTTTAACATCTCTGTTCTAGAATGCTTGAAGCCTTTTGCAAAATTGACTTAGTCACATCTCGACCATTTTATTTGCAAACTGCTACCTGATGCTACTTAGAAAGTTTTTCAATATGCCTATAAAAGTAGATCTATGCAGGAAATTTTAAACAATTATCCACCCGAAAATGTGTTATTTTATAGTTTTTGAACTCTAATTTTTAAATGATGTACGTTTTAAAGTTTGTAGTAAATAAAATTTCCTAAAACACTCAAATAATATTTATATAACAAACATTTTCCTGTAAAGAAGAAAACTTGAAATTTTTAGCCACACAGGAAAAGAAAATTGGAAAAAAATATTGAGGAAATAAAAGTGAAAGCACACTTTGGCCAAGTATTAAGTCCAAGTATTAAAATTAGCATGTTAAAATATGAAATATTAGGTGTAACATGTTTATTAAATCGAATTATTTCTAGTACCCGTCCTTTCTGTTCTTTCTTTTTGATATATATTAATTTTAATGCCATGACTGGCTCACTAACAAGAACCAGGGCAGATCAAAATTTTAGCACTTACCTCAAATTTCATGAAAACAGAATCCAAGAATGGCATACTGCAACAAGGTCTGTTTTCTTGCGTCAAAATGAATTATTGTGCATTATAAATGATACTCCATGATGTTTTTATAATGATTATGAAACTATGGGGCTGACATTTTAGCACAAAGATTGCCATAGAATGCTAATAAAGCAGGAAAACTAATTTCAAAGTACTCCTAGATGATGATAAAGCAAGGTATTCAAATAATTTAAATCCTTTTCTATCACTGTGTTTAATGCTTTTAAAAATATCTATAAAAACAATCCAAAATATTTTAGTAGCTAACTTAATAGGGATTAAGAGTTTCTAATCAAAGCTAGGCCATGATAAAAGACCATCACATGATATACTTTTGCTTTTACATCTCTTAGAAAAATATGACCACTTATAAAACGTCCAGTCTTTAGGATGATTAAATATCTTAGTCTAATGTAGAAACAATTATAAAATATATCGTTTGTATCCTTTTAAAATTATGATCTATTTTTCTTTAAAAAACTTTATATCAAATTTGAAGTTCTGTTCTGATTTATTAACTGTTATCCTAATTTATCTTGGTTTCTTAGTCTTTAAAAAGGAATCCCACATATCTCACATACATTAGTTAAATTTATTTAAATACATTTAAAAATGTAAAATAATATTTTAAATAACTCTCACTTGTTAGTCATACTAGCTTATTTGAAAAAACTAGGCTATTGTGTGGAGGAAGCCACTATTTATTTTCAGTCAAGAGATAATCCAGGTTGACTTAAAAGATTCTGAAATGATTTCCCAAAATTATATTTGGTGAATGGTGATTACTGTTTTCATTTTCATCTCTTTAACTTTACATGTTGTTTATCAGCAGAAAGAACACGTGGTAAAAATTTGTTTTGAGAAATTTGTTTTAAAAGAATTAGCTTCATTTCGATTTCTCTCCACTATTTAGTAGGAGGGACATTTATATGGATTTGTTTTTTTACATTTATTATAAAACAAAATTACACTAATTTAAGGAATAAAGTTTATATTTAGGAAAGGCATTTTCTTTATTTTATTTTCATTTTCTAATATACGCAATTTGCTTTCTGTGGTAAATCCATATGGCTACAGAAATTAATTATTTTGAAAAAATACATTAAACTGTAATGTATTAAGTTCCTTTAGTAGTATATTTTTAAGAACTATTTATGCATAATTAAATGTTATTCATACATATCTATGTATTTGATTTACATCGATTTGTGAGGATTACTGTGTTTCCAGTTTGTCTTTACTATGATTATTATATTTTTCCCCAAGGTATCTAATTTTAACCAGAAATGTAGTTTGTCAATGTGAAATTCTTGGTATAGCAAATTTAAAATTTAAACTACAAATAGAGATAGATGGAAGTACATCTACTTAGTGTTTAATGTGATCTTAATTTCTGTGAATTTCATGCTCTCATCCCCTTCATCTCTTTTTGCAAGTGGCCACTTTGTCATATGCTTTAAGTGTAGGAGGATGAAAAAACTCTAAGTGCCCACCATCAGCATAAAGTGAGGCATTTTGAGCTCTTCTGTGCAAAATGAAAGTATAATATTCACTGCAAAGAAAACAGAGATCTGTTATCCTGTCATTTACCTTTAAAGGCACTTCGATTTCTGGAGTAGGTTAAACAAAGGAAATTTGGAATGGATGTCTCTTTAAAATTTAGTAAAATTGGAATCCTGAGGCTTGAAGACCACTGAATACCTTCAGCCATGTTCCAGACAACACATGGATGAAGGATAATTTGTGATGTAGCAAGCTATAAGTGTCAAAATATGTGAGCATAAAAAAAAGGGAAGCTGATTTTATGAGTTCACTTATGTCACAGCCACCGAGGGAATGGGTTAGTACACTGAAACATATTTCCCAGTTCTGGACAACAGTGCGGTTCTGCTTCTGGCCTTGAATTTAGGATTTCCTGCTGAAGTCAAAACTAGGTTTATGCTGTCCTGAAGGGTCAGGAACAAACTAGGTTGTGATTATAGAAGCAGTATCTCTGGGATCACTCCTAAATCCTCTGATAATCCTGGGTATTGATTTGATTGATAATAGGAACCTCACAGGGTAGAATATCTCCCCTCAAGCCTCAGTCCTGATGGATTCTGGGTGCATGTATAGGAAGGACTCTATCTTTGAACTGATGATAGAATTGTTTTCAGAGTTTAATGCTGAAAGAGACTTAAATGGTCATTTGGTACTATTACTCTTATTTTAAAGATGAGAAACTGAGCTTTAGAGAAATTACAACTTCCAGTCTTAATATGATACTATTTTCTCCAAGAAAAGTCTTGCTGATAGTAACAACCCCAGAGTCATGGATCACGTCTAGTTCAACACGTATGGGGTTTAACCTGCCAAGTATTTGTGTGATCATCCCTATAATTATCACAAAAAATTTCTTCCTCACATAGTTTATCCCTAATTGTCACATTCTTTACTCAATTACTAGGTAATTTATGAAACTTATTTAATTTATAAAATATTTTTAGGCCTTTATTTGAAGTGAAAATATTGTTCAAACATAACATGACAAATAAACATGGGATTCTTTTCTCCTTTATGAAACATAGAAACTAGAAGGACAACTCTATGTCCGGTTATTACTGTTAATATTTACATTAACACTAAAAATAACTGATTTTCACATTCAGCGCATCTTCTCATTGGCATTCCCATGATGGCACATCCCCTCCTTTTCTGTGTAAATGTGATTAAGGGGCTGCCCCAGCTGTCATTTTGCATACAAAACTTCCATGCCATTTCAACAATGATCCTATTTACACAAGGACGTCAAGGTTGAACATTGAAAGAACCTAACCATTACTGAATATTGAATCATTTCCCTCCACATAAAACTGCAAATATGGTCTGAGAGCCAATTTCCCGATTACCTTGGTTGAGTAGGACTAATTACTGCTGAACTGGGTGCAGCCACGGTCTGCCACAGCAAAGCTAGATCCTTCCAATGTCAGGAGAGCTCTGCCCACCCAGTGATTGTCTCATACTGTAGAATGCTGTGATTACTCATGCTTATAGTAATGATTAACTTTTAAAAGAATGCTAATTGTAAATAATCATAATAGTATACTTTATTTGAATGCCTCCCACACGGCAGGCATTGTATAAAGTATCTATTATCTCGTTTTACTTACTTCTGAAACTGTGTCAGGTACTATTATTGACATTTTATAAATAGGAAAACTGAGCTTCATAGAGATTGTCACATACTCAAAGCCACACAGCTAATAAGTTCAAGAGCCTAAGGGCTACTTTATAGTCAGTTCTTCCCACTTCACTGCCATTTCCATGTTTTCTTAAAACAACCAGTGAAGATGAGTGATGCCTGAGAAGAGCATCAGTTTGGGAATTAGTAGAATTGAGCTCTATTTCTGCTTCGGCCATTAGCTGAAATGTGACCTTAAACCAGCACTTTGTGTCTCATTTCCTTCATCTGTAGAATTAAGTGATAGAACTAGCTGTAGCCTTCTGTGATTTTAAGTAATCTCAGAGATTTTTTTTTTGAGAAATAAAATTGAAAAAAAAATCATTCACAGTAATAATGCCATTGAACAATATTTCTCCAGTATCTCCCAGGTTCTCATCTGATTTCATGGCTTCAATCACAGAACAATCCTGTTCGTATAAAAAGAAGTCCATATTCTGACCAGATCAGTGAAGCACAGAGAAAGATATGGAATTGACTTATCTTGGGTCAGACTCTTACAGAGTTTGAATTTAGCATCATGCATTTATTATGCATCATATGTAAAAAAATTAAATGGATGATGTGAAGCAAAGTGGGAATTTAGTACAAGCATAAAGGATATTTACAGTATGTGTGATGAAGCATAAAAATACATTTATCTCCCTCAAAAAGCAAAAATATTGTATATATTCATGTGAAACACCTTAGGCTATATCAAGAACACTATATTTAAATACTTAAATACATTTACATACTATTCAAGTACATATATTGACTTAATCGTAGCAGCTCTGGGATTCATGATAAGCTATGGAAATTGTCTATAAAAGATAAGTGAATAAAAATTAACTGTAGCACACCAGCAATTTCAGACACATATACATACCATTTTGAAAATCTGTGCTTTTGAAATGTTAACAGTTCCTTATGTATTTCTCACAATGATGCATCCATATCACATATACAGTTTCCTAAACATATTGTATTTTTCTTAGAACATCAAACATCATTATGTCCCATGTCAATTTTGTAATATTTTGAAAGAACAAAATATGGTATAGTAAGCTGACATATTTTCCTTCGTTGAAATATTCTTTTGTGTGTAAACTTTTTACAGATTTTTCTCACCATTTTCTCCTTTTCTAAAGTTGACAAAAATGTAAATGATGGCAAAGTGAAAAGAATTATCATTTCTTTCAGCAGTTATTACTCTGTGCCCTCATATTGCTATTGCATAAATATTGGCAGAATGCCACAATTTTTGTATTAGAAATAATAATAAATAATTGTTCCACAGAATTTGTAAGCACCTAGAACACTTTCTTGGAATGTATGATTTGCACACACAAAAAAATATGTCACTTTAGGCTATTTTGAGCTAGAAGAAATTTTAGAAGTGTGGTTAAGTTTGATTTCACTCATTTATTTATTCAGCATGTATTTATTTGAACTGCTACTACATGCCAGACACTATGCAAGGTGCTGGGTTTTGTTGCTAAAAAACACAAAGTTGATACTTACCTGAAGCTTCCAGCACAATAAGAGAGACCAATAAGCAATTAAACCAATAGAGAGAAAAGTAATTACAAATTGTGAAAACTTCCACAAAGGAAATTAACACCTTGAGGAGACAAAGATTAACTGGAGGAAGCCAACTCACATAAGGTGAATTTCTGAGATCAGGAAAGCCAGGAATGGAACCAATGCTTGGTGAAGAGTGTTCTAAGCTAAGGCAGGATCAAGCACAAAGACACTGAGACATATCAAAATATTTTAGGAATACATTGTCTGCTTTGTCTTTCAGTTTCATTAATTAGCATGATTCTCAGGAAAATTCCAACTCTCTATTGAAAGATTTGCTAAAGGAAGGCATTTCTTTAAAGTTGTAGTAATTTAGAAAAATAAAGAAATTACTCCTAAGAAACAGCTTTAAGAGTGAGGGTAGATGAAGTATTTAATATCTAAAATATTATTACTTATTGGATATTATATTTTTAAGAAACATATCCCAGAGCAAAGATCTCTGCTTGAATTTTCTGTTTATAGTAGTCTATAAGATAGTTTAATGTGTTTTTATAAAACACAAAACTTATTCTGATAATTTTCTGTCCTTAGAGGAGTAACTGTTCTTTTTTGTTTCTTTTTATTTACAATGAAAGCATTTGAGTCCCAAAATACACACCATATTTGGGGAAGACAGAAAAAGCTAAAATTTGTTTGTCAAAAACGTCTAAAAGGGTTTCCCTGGTGGCGCAGTGGTTGAGAGTCCGCCTGCCGATGCAGGGGACACAGGTTCGTGCCCCGGTCCGCGAAGATCCCACATGCCGCGGAGCGGCTGGGCCCGTGAGCCATGGCCGCTGAGCCTGCGTGTCCGGAGCCTGTGCTCCGCAACGGGAGAGGCCACAACAGTGAGAGGCCCGCGTACCGCAAAAAAAAA
Organism: Physeter macrocephalus; assembly: GCF_002837175.3. Lineage (NCBI taxonomy): Eukaryota > Metazoa > Chordata > Mammalia > Artiodactyla > Physeteridae > Physeter > Physeter macrocephalus. Next base: position 97,532,938 of record NC_041217.1, read on the forward strand.
AAGTCTAAAAATATTTTCATGTAAACTCATTGTTTCAGAAAAAAGACATGGACTATCTGAAAGACTGGTTTACTACACTATCCTGTCATTATATTATACACATACATGGGTGCTAGTTAGAGACTGCCTTACTTTATTTTGAAATATTTACATTGTACGATGAAAAAATAAATAATATTTAATAAAATAATTATAGATGTTTTTATGAAAATGAATTTTACTCAATTTTACACACAAATTCATGATAATAATAACATATCTACCTAATGCCAAATAAAATTAATAAAAAGTAACAGAAAAATCAATTAAATTGGTTTTGTACACAAAATATAAGGATTTGCCTTTTTATGACTATTCTGAAATTTGTTTAGGTCTAAATGTTCTTAATTGACTAGTACAAAGTGACAAGAATTAAATACAAAATTGAATTAGTTCACTAACTTTGCATTTCTCTATCAGATGATAATGCCATTAGATTTAAAATAAATTAAAACTAGTATACGTCTCGTAAATCTTTAGCCTAGTACTTGAAATAGGCATCATCCAATCTTCAGATTATTTCTGACAATCCTAATTCTCATTTAAATTAATTCTAAAACATAGATATCAGTTAAATGTCATTGTTCAATCAATTTTGAAATAAATTTAGAACTTAATAGGGACTAACATCTCTTCTGAGATGAAAGAAACAGAATCCAAATCCTCTTTGAAGAGGATAAATTCTAGAGCAAGCATTTTGTGAAAGTTGAAGATATCAAGAATTTCTCAGAAAAGCTCATAAAATACAACATGTGATCATCTTAACTGGAGGCTAAAGCCTGAAAGTCGAAGCTAAATTCTGGTCCCATTATAAAGGTTATAATATAAATATTCTTTACCCAAAGAATGAATAGTCACTAGGCAAGAATCATGAACATCTTTTCCATTTTTGCATGGAAAAAGAAAGAGGGAATAATTAATTCAGAAATATTTCATACATGTATTACACAGATGAGGCAAATTGGAAAGTATGTTCCAATTTCAGTTAGGGTTTGCTTGTTAAGGTTTTAAGCCCGCTGCAAATACTTCCACTTATACAACAAATGATGTCATTAAACATGCTTCAGCAAATCTTGTGTGAAAGATAAAATAAAGCAGATATTTATGTACAGATAGTGATTCAGGAAAACATGAAGATGTATTAATCTGGAATCCAACTAACAGAGTTAGGGGGCTTTCTGTGGTTTCACATCTCCTTATGAATACCTTCTGGTACCCATCGCACTTTATTGTAATTACTAGTTCACATACCGTTTTTCCTCCTTACTAAGAGCTCCCTGCGTGATTTTCTCTAAATCACCTGTTATCTTTCCTGAATCTCCAGTAGGTATTCAGTAAACTTAAAAGGAAAGGATAAATGAATGAATGAGAAGAGAGAATGGGAAATGTAACTGAGATGAAATTAAAATCAGCTAAGCATAAAACAGGAGTTGGTTAGAGAGAGGGGAAAACAATTTTTTACCCCAGTCCTGTTTACAAAACAATGGAGAAATGGAGAATGTTGAAGGATAAATTAAGAAACTATACATTTTTGGTGTTCCAAAATGCAGTAAAGATTTGGCATGTTTTGGTAGGGAGGCAGAAAAGGAGGTTGATAAACTATGATCTTCTTTCGTCACATTTATATTCACATGAGGATACACATCATAATTTCCTCACATCTTTACACTCTTGCCTCATATCACATCTTCGTGGTATCATTATGGTCTGATTCCATTTCCACTGATTGATCCTTATACCTCTGTGGGTCTGCCTCGTTGTCGTGCAGAAGTTTAAACTCATACGCTTTGTTATTTCAATAGTTGTCCTTCAAGGAACAAAGATGGTCTGTATGTAAGGATGCTGTTTCCACTAAAATGTCATCTTAGACAGTATAGAAGGGTAAAAATGGAAACAATTTTGGATAACCAACAGTAAGAGTAGCCATCTGTTTCTCAAAAAGATATGAATGTGTTTTCCTGTTTCTTTCTTTAAATAATCCATAAGATTTCATTCCTAAAATCTAAGATTATGATATTTCTCCAGATAAAATTTATATTTTATGACCAAATAATTAACTTGCAAAAATCTTGGATAAACTTTAAATAACTCATCAAATATTGTTGATGGATACTACATAGAATGATCCAGCAGCCATCTGGAGACCTGTTGGATGATCGACCTACCATATTCCAGATTGAGAAAGCAATCAAAATGAGGAAAATGGGAAGAGTACCACACCAAATGGTGTTCCAGCTAAACTATACAAGTGTGGGTACACAGTAAATAGTGAATACTTTCCCCACTTGTTCAAAACCATATGGACATGGAAAGATAGATGCAGATATCGGAGGAACACCCATTTCTTAAGAGAAAAAGAGAGAAGATAAATTAGGATACTAAAAGGTACTGTGTTAACTGACAGGAAGTTGCTGACTTAAATTTTACTAAATTCTCTGTTATCTAAAATAATTTACTTTACATTTACTAAATTCTCTGTTATCTAAAATAATTTAACTATGACAATGTCCCATAACCTCATAAAGTAAATGAGATAATAGAATAAAAATATTTTATAGAATATGTTGAAATACATTGAATTAATTTCAACTGCATTTATTTTTTTCAGGTCAAAATTTTTAAGAAATGCAAACACTCTAAACTTTAGGTGTTATCTAGTATTTCTTTATGATATAAATCCCACAACTTTATACTGAGGTCATAGTTGCTTTTTAAAATTTTTGTAGAATAAAGCAATCTAAAAAAATTTATTAAAACATCTAACATTTAGAACTTATTTGGATTATAATATTAGGTTACGGGCTTCCCTGGTGGCGCAGTGGTTGGGAATCCGCCTGCTGATGCAGGGGACAAGGGTTCATGCCCCCGTCCAGGAAGAAACCACGTGCCGCGGAGCGGCTGGGCCTGTGAGCCATGACCACTGAGCCTGTGTGTCCAGAGCCTGTGCTCAGCAATGGGAGAGGCTACAACAGTGAAAGGCCAGCGTACCACACACACACACACACACACACACACACACACACACACACACAAAGGATATATAATATTAGGTTACATACACCTACTCCTATCATTGAGAAAAATTTTAATCTCATAGACACCTATAGAGAGGTTTTGTGTGTATGTGTGCAAAATATAGCCGATGATTTATTTGCTATTATCACAAAAAGTCTTGGCCAATTTCAGACAAAGCAAGGAACTATATTCTTGCATGGTTTTGACCATTGAAACATGTCAGTGCCAAGTTTACTAATTGTGCACCCAGTACAAGTATTGGAAAGCTCAGCCAAAACAACAGGACTCTGAAGTACAAAGTAAGTGTATGCATAAAGAGAAAATATAAGGGGCGTGTTTTGATTTTTCCTATCTATCTTAGTTACTTTTACCTACTAAGTATCTTATTATGAAGCTGCTTGGAGTATATAGTAATATAAATGATACATATATAGAGATAACTCCAATGATAATTGAATCAATGAAACTATTTAAACCCATGTTGACTTTTGCAGAATATTTTAGCATGCAATGTTATACTTATCTCATCTACATTGGTGTAGAATACAAGCTACAGGAAACAGAGAGGAGGCTTCTAGAGGTAATTTTAGAGATAGTATCTTAGAAACATGTTCAAATAGTTGTTCAAGTGCAATGCAAACAACTGAAATTCCACATTTAAGTTCGCAAGGAAGAAAGAAGTCAGAAATATGTTCTCCTCAAATATTGTCAACATTTCTTAAAACCAACACCCCTCAAACTGTAAGTAAAAACGTCAAACTCCACAGCCGTAAAATTTGCTGACCAATTTATTTTTAAACTGAGACTACCTCAATTTTAACAGCATTACTATAATACTGAAAAGGTATGGAGAATTTTCTATGTGTCAGGCACAGTGCTTAGTTGAAATGGATTCTTTTATTTAATTCTTACAACCACCCTGTGGGATAGGCATTATTTTTTCCATCTTATGGATAGGAAACGGGCACAGAGAGGTTAAGCAATTTGTCCAAGAGAAAACATTAGCAGTGTCAGAGCAGGGCTTTAAAAAAGCAATCCGACTGAAGAGCCCTTTCAGAAATTTATTACCATGCTATGCTGCTTCCCTTAGAATAATCTACCTAAAACATTCTGGTACTCATTATTTTTAGAAATGAAGAAAACTCACAACATTTGAAATGAGTCGCATCTTTGCTTGGTAGCATTAAGATTTAGTTGCTTCTAGATGAAATTTGATATAGCTGATTTTTTCCCTAAGGGTTTGGTAAAAATTAGTATGCCAAGAATTCTTGATATATGTAAATCATTTTATCAATTCAATGAAAATTAACTTTAGCGGGTTTTTTTTGCTTATAAACTGATCAATACATTCCTAAGGTATTTTACCCTTTACATCTAGTCTTTCTTCATAGGAGAAGTATTGATAATGCCTTAGTTTATATGAATAACTCATATTAAAGATCTGGAAAACCTATTTCAAGTATCAGTATCAGTTGAAATTCATGAAAATTAATCAAAATATTGGCAATCATGAATATGTAAAAATTAATACTTGCCTGCTCTAAGTTTAAATGGGTGAAATCACTTATTCGAATATTAATTCTTACCTTTCACTTGGAGAACTGACTCCCAGGTATGAATGAAAAATGCATACACAGATTGGATGTGGTAAAATTAATATTTTTATGCTAATGAGATATTTTTACACTAATGAACTGAAAAATCAATTTATAAGCTACAACTCTGAAGTGATATACTTTTTTTCATTTATGGAATCTATCTTAAGTTGAAAAACTGAAAAAGAGGAAACTACTTTGTGTCATATCTCCATATTTTAAATGGAGATGTCATAGGTCTGATATACTCTACTTCTCTACTTGTGCCTGTGTGTATATCTACAGTTGTCATTGATGAAAGCAATTAAGGCACAGGTGTTAGACCTGACTCTTGTCTCATAACCTCATAGCCAATTCATTCTCAGCATGTAAAGTTACATAATCAATGTTTTTAGGGCCTTTATCTGTCTCTTTCTGTCTCTCTCTCTCACTTTTTCTCTCAAGTTTCTATTATACATGGAAAAATATTCCCCAAGATCACATAGGGGAGAAAATTCTTACATGTTCTATGTAACAGTCCAATTTTCCTAACTTATGAAAACCAGAAGACTGCTTTTCTTTGTGGCTTTTTTTCTTCCTGATTGTAGGGTTTATAAAATTAGCCTATTGGAGACATACATAATATACTGTAAATTATTCTTGACACCTTTTTCCTTTAATGATTAACAAATAAATGTCTGTGATGCTTGACTTCTCTGTCAGGCAGTATATAAATGCTAGATAATGCTGTTTACACCACTTACAAAGAATATGAATACACATAACCAACATCTGCTGGCTTCATGTAGCTATACTTTGAAAAACTCTGAAATATATATTCACATTTTGAAGGTTTCTCAAATTTTCATAATCATGTATTTCCCAGTTACAGTAGTTCAAGTTCAATAGCTATTTCAGACGTCTAGTTTAAAAAAAAGGCCTTTCCCTCCATTCCGCTGTAATGTTGATTTTAAAATAAATGACCAATTACTTCTAGTAGTGGAACTGATTTTTTCAAAACAAAAAGAAAAAACATTTGAATATTTTAAATAACCCACAGATTTTTAAATTATATGCATATATATATATTATTTTTAAAAATCGTGGTAAGAAGACTTGACATGAGATCTACCTTCTTAACACAATTGTACATGTATGATAAAATATTGTTAACTATACATGAAATGTCCAGCAGATTGCTAGAACTTATTCATTTCACATAACTGAAACTTTATATCCATGGATTAGCAACTCTTCTTTTCTCCCTATTCCCATCCCCTGGCAACCACCATTCTACTCTTGGCTTCTATGAGTTTGACTATTTTAGATAGCTTATATATGTGGAATCATGCAGTACTTGTCCTTCTGTGACTGACTTATTTCACTTAGCATAAGGTGTCACATATTGCAGAATTTCCTTCCTTTTGAAGATTGAATAATATTCCATTGTATGTATACACCATATTTCTTTATCCATTCTTTTTTTTTTTGCGGTACACGGGCCTCTCACTGTTGTGGCCTCTCCCATTGCAGAGCACAGGCTCCGGACACGCAGGCTCAGCGGCCATGGCTTACGGGCCCAGCCGCTCCGCGGCACGTGGGATCCTCCCGGACCGGGGCACGAACCCAAGACCCCTGCCTCGGCAGGCGGACTCCCAACCACTGCGCCACCAGGGAAGCCCTATCCATTCATTTTTTAATGGACATTTAGGTTGTTTCTACATCTTGGCTGTTGAGAATAGTGCTATAATGAACATAGAAGTGCTAATAACTCCTTGAGATGAGATCCTGATTTCAGTTCTTCTGGATAAATACCCAGAAGTGGAACTCCTGGATCATATGCGACCCCAAGACCCCTGCCTCGGCAGGCGGACTCCCAACCACTGCGCCACCAGGGAAGCCCTATCCATTCATTTTTTAATGGACATTTAGGTTGTTTCTACATCTTGGCTGTTGAGAATAGTGCTATAATGAACATAGAAGTGCTAATAACTCCTTGAGATGAGATCCTGATTTCAGTTCTTCTGGATAAATACCCAGAAGTGGAACTCCTGGATCATATGATAGTTCTATTTTTAACTATTTGAGGAACTGCCTTCTGTTTTCCACAGCAGCTCTACCTTTTTACATTCCCACCAACAGTATAAGGGTTTCAGTTTCTCCACATCTTCGCCAACATTGTCTTTTGATTTTTTGATCATAACCATTTTAACGGATGTGAGGTGATATTTCATTGTGGTTTTGTTCTTCATTTCCCTGATGATTACCAATGTTGAGCATATTTTATTATACCTGTTGGCCATTTGCATATCTTCTTTGGAGAAATGTCTATTCAAGTCCTTAACCCTTTATTAAAAAATTGGATTATTAGATTTTTTTGCTATGGAATTGTAGGAATTTCTTATGTATTTTGGAAATTAACCCCTTATCAGATATATGGTTTGTAAATATTTTCTCCCATTCCATATATTCACTCTGTTGATTGTTATTCCATAAAGACAAAAAAAAAAAGGAACACCACAACAAAAACATCTGTTAAACTAAAAACAACTGTAGTAAAGCTGCAGGATACAATATCAACATAAAAAATCAGTTGCATTTCTATATACTAACAAACAGTGAACTATCCGAAAAGGAAAATGGGAAAATAGTTTCATTTACAAAAAGAATAAAAATACTTAGAAATAAACTTAACTGAAGCAATTAAAGAAGTACACTAAAAAACTACAAAACATTGATGAAATAAATTAAGAAATGGAATCACAGAAAAATAGGGAAATATCCTGTGTTAATGGATTAGAAGGTTTAATATCGTTAAAATGTCCGTACTACTCAAAGAAATCTACAGATTAAATGCAATCCCAATCAAAATCCCAATGGCAATTTTTTTATAGAAATAGAGAAAACAATTCTAAAATTCATATGGAACCTTTATTAAAGGACCTCAAAGAGCCAAAATAATCTTAAAAAGATTAACAAAGCTGTAGGCATCACATTTTCTGATTTCAAAATATATTACAAAGCTACAGTATGGTGCTGGCATAAAGACTGACATATCAACCAAAGGAACAGAATAGAGAGCTCAGAAATGAATCCACATATATATAGTCAACTGATCTTCCACAAGGGTACAAAGAATACATAATGATGATGGGATAATCTCTTCAGTAATGGTGTTGGGAAAACTGGATATCCGTTTGCACAAGAATGAAATTGGACCCTTATCTTACACCATGCAAAAAAAAAAAGATCACCTCAAAATGGGCCTAATGACTTAAATGTAAGACCTGAAACTGTAAAATTCCTAGAAGAAAACATAGATCTAGCAAAAGCTTCATGACTTTGGTCTTATCCGTGATTTCACTGATATGCCACAAAAAGCACAGGCAACAAAAACAAAAATAGACAAGTGAGACTACATCAAACTATATATGTATATTCTGAACATATATATTAACATATATATGTTCCTAATGTACATAATATATATGTTCTTCAAAATGTAATTTAACCTGTAGTTATAGAGCACTAATGCTGTATTCATGCTTGAAGTTTGGCAAGCATGTAAAATAATATAAAATCAAATTATGTTCTCAAATATTTTAAAAGTGCATGACCTATATTACAAGGATTAGGAAAATAGGTCTTTTAACTTACCCTATAATCAAATAAAATAGCTGCCTTTTTTTTTTAATTTAATTAATTTATTTTTATTTTTGGCTGTGTTGGGTCTTCGTTTCTGTGCGAGGGCTTTCTCTCATTGCGGCAAGCGGGGACCACCCTTCATCGCAGTGCGTAGGCTTCTCACTATTGCAGCTTCTCGTTGCGGAGCACAGGCTCCACACGCGCAGGCTCAGTGGTTGTGGCTCATGGGCTTGGTTACTCCGCGGCATGTGGGATCTTCACAGACCAGGGCTCGAACCCGTGTCCCCTGCATTGGCAGGCGGATTCTCAACCACTGAGCCACCAGGGAAGCCCTGCCTTTTTTTTATTGACTTGAAGTAATTAAATTCAAGTATAAGATGTGTAGTATGTGATATTAATAATTAGCAGGCCCTATTTATAACCACTAGATCACTTTTCCTATTAATATAATTCAAATATTTTCCCACAATCTGTATTCAGCATATCTAGAGCATGTAGACATGTGTAAATATAAATTATACAATATAATTATATATTTGGAAAGAAATACACATTTCTTGATAATTTCAAGGAGAATTGCACCAAATTAAAAGTTATGAATGTGTTGGTTTGTGACAATGAAGTTTATATTTTCATTTATTAGAGAACTGAGAAATCCTGGAAAAAGTGTAGTTTTATGGGAGTAGGGCTTCTAGGCCAGAAAATCTTCAGATTATAGTCATGACTATATTGCAAGAATAATTTATAACATAATCTCTTTCAAAAATATGTTGATCTAGATGCTCTAATATCACTTAGTCTGGGCTTGAAATTTAACTTTAATATGTGAGATTAACTCTTGATCCTATAAATATGTGAGGCTTCTGGTTTCTTCAGAAAAGCTTTACGAAACTGACGGAGCAGTTTTAGGAACAGGAATGGAGTATGGAGAACTTTATTCCTCTCCATGATTCATGCTTTTATCTTCAAGTTCAGAGTTGTTTAACATGTTTCCTGACCTAAGTCATTTTATGTGTCAAAATAGTCACAGAGGAAAAGCTGAATCTCAGGTATGCTCATTTGCTATTAATATTTTTAGGGTCATTGTTTCACTCATTTGGCAAGTATTTATGGAGAGTCATTTCCTGTTCTAAGGACTTTGAATCCAGATACATATAAAGTTCATGCCTTCATATGAGCTTTAATGTGGACAATAAATAATAAGCATATGGTAATAACTCCTCAGAAAAAAATGAAGTAGGGTAAGGAGACAGAGAGTACAGATTAGGGAGTACTACCTGGCATTTGATCAGAGAACTGACTGAAATGAGAGAAAAAAAAACATTTGACTTTCTGGGGGATAAGCATTCCAGAAGGAAAAACAGCAAGTGCAAGGGCCCTGAGATGGGAACATGCTTGATTCATCGGGTACTTTATTGTCTAACCCCATGTCTTGGTACCTGCTGTCTCCCTTGCCTTGGTGAAGGAACTCCCTTCACCTCCTTTTATTGATCCTTAAGACTCAGCATCATCTCCACCGCAGTTTTATAAAGCCTTCAAACTGGTGCAAATGCCCTCCCTTCTCTGCTCCTATAGCACTTGCACAAAGCTCTAGCTAATTCTTTTTCAAATATTTGCATTTTCTGTTATTGTGTCTATCTTCCTACTTGATTATTAACTCTTCAAAAGCAGGAGCTTTCTCTAATTAATTTTGGTTGTCCCAGGGCCTAGTACAGTGCTCAGGATGTCACAGCCCTCAGTGTAGGAAGATAATAATATTTGGTCATAAAATTATTTATACAACCTGTTTTCCTTTCCTCGGATTGTAATTGGAAAGCCTTGATTTAAGTCATATCCTCAGGCAAAAACAAATAACTAGGCCTATTTTTTAGATATGTTGTCATTATGAAAGATTCCTAACCTTAAAAATCAGCATTTTTCTGGGAATCTTATATGAATAAAACAATATGTTAAAGACTATTTGTTTTGTATCAAGAGACAGAAATCACACTAAATGGAATAAATATAAAATGGTTAAAGGAGAATCAAAAGAAGAGAGCTATTCCAGATTGAATTCTTGCTTCATCAGATTTTCATCATTAGAACAATTATCAAACTAAGAAAAATTTGTCTAGGTCTGGTATCTATATTATTTAATATTATAATAAGAAAGCATGGAAGAACATGATCATTAAAAGATAAATTAGTGGCATACATTTATAATTTATCTTTTTGAATGCATAGATACAACCTAAATTACATATATGGTTGAGTTTTGTAATTTATGCCTCTTTCAAGAAGATATTTGCATTTTTTTAAAGTTTAGAACATTACTGCATTATCCTAAATGTTTTATTTCCTCTGGACATGAAACACATCTGGTTGAATCATTTTGACAAAGTACTGCCTGGTAGGCTCAGAATCAAACCCAATCATATGATCATTGAACAAATGGCTACTGTATTTCTTGGATTTGATGCAAGTTTATTCTCCAGTGAGGTTGCTCTTTTCTCATTTGGCAGTGTACTGTCAGCTCTCAATTAACTGCACATCAATGCCCTGTATATACTGAATACTGCTGCCTTTCCGTTTTTTCTTCCTTCCAGGATAGCATCCACCTCACCTCATCAGCCCATTCTCCCAGACGGGCCTTTTTCTCCACCTGGTTCTCCTAACTTTATCGAAATTAAGTGAATGTTTACTCTTCTAGGCATTTTGATGTGCACTGGGGATACCCACTAATTGAAAAAGAAACATGGTCTAACCCCTTAATAAGCTAAAGTCCTAGTGATGGAGATACCAGTGTAGAGAGGAGCACATGAATGGATAATCTCATTACAATGGGAAACGTCATGAGAAGTCTGTATAGAGTGCTGAGTAGACTCAAGCAAAGATGCTCCACTCTCCTTGGCAAGGTTTCCTAGAGAAATTACCACCTGAGCCGAATCTGGAACAAATACAGCACTTAGGCGTAGAGATCATTTAAGGGGGAATAAAAAGCATATGCAAAGATACAGCAGAATGAAAAGGAAAGTGAATAATCAGAGGACCATATGACCAGAAATAGAAGTCTTTAAATCCAGAAGGTGAGGAATATCTTTGGAAGGAACCTTATTTGTAACAATGCTTTATTTTAATCTCTTTTAATGCCATAATCTGCATAAATAGGCACTCAATGAGTATTTTTTTGTTTGACTAAATGAAGATTAAGTTGACCTTTTAGCAAACTCCAATGTGTCCAGTGTTGAAAATAAGAGAATTGGTATTAAAGGATATACCAGAAGGGTAGTAGACTCCTGATGTTTTCGATATTTGAAATCTGAAGTTTCCAAATTTATAAACAGAAACACTGCTTTCAGTGTTGGGTTATTTCAGTTGAGAAATTCTTTCACCAGAAGTTAATCACTTTTGTTTTTGACTCTCTAATCTCCTCTTCTCTTTTGAAGACCAGTTCCTTTCCACAAAGAAATAGTTGTGTTTTCTAAACCATTCTAAGTGAGATGCTTTGTATGCAGAGATGGTTAGAGAACAACAGGCAGCATTGATGTCCAGTGAGTAACTAGGTTCACATACTAGCTAAGTGATTTTCTTCAAATTACCAGAGTTGAAAAGAAAATAATTCAAATTTTAAGGTTCAAAAAATGATCACAGCTTTTAAATGTCATAAACCTTTGGGGCAGTTTGTGAAGAGTCAAATTTCAAATGGTAAATCCATAAATGGTGAGAATCTAATACAAATGACAATATTCACATTTCCGGAGTCTTCCTAGGTATTGGTTCTCCTGTTACCTACTTATCAGAATTATTAAAACTCTCAGTCTTAAAGACTGCTGAACCAGAAAGAAAAGTCTTCAATCAGTCACCCTCCTTTTTGAGCTATCCTTGTTCACACTTCCATTAGGCTAAATATCCTAAATTAACTTAATTGCAATACCTAAAGGCAAGTTTGCAGTATGTGAAAGTGCTTTGGAAAAAAATGAAGTGCTCTAATATTACCAGGGCTGCTGAAAGATGAGTGACACATCAAAGAAATTTGAGCTGGTTTTTTCATGATAATTCAAGGGACTCAAAGTCCTTCTAAATCAAATCAGTCCTCTAATATATCCTCTGGTCTAAGATTCAACAAAGCACTAGGAATAGAAATTTAGTGTTACATTTATTAGCCAACACAAACAATTAAACCATGATACGGTTAATTTTTTTCTCATGATGAAACTTCCTTCAAGGTCCTATAGAACTGTAAGGATTTAGAATAACTGGAAATACTGTAACCTACTAGACCATTTTAATAATACTAGCATCATCATCACCAGATTGAAAAGACTAGAAAACAGAGAATTGTAAAATATGACGAAATAAAATGTTTGCCCATTTATGTTTTGCTTGTTTATATTGTTGCTTCTAATTACAAGGTGATATACAAATTTAATAATACAAAAATAAAGAGAATAAAAAGAAAATAGATCTTCATTCCCACCCCTCCTCCCATCTTTCTTATAGATAATCAATATTAAAATTACATTTAACTGTGGATGCCTTATTCACTGAAATACTATTGGGCTTCTGGATTTGATTTCATACTCATCATAGGGTACCTGGATTCAAGAAGGTGAGGATTTGACCAGGAGGCGAGAATTCAAGTCTTTTGTTTCTCCATAGTCAAAAGTATTTGATTCCAAATATTTAAACTTGGGATTTTTCTATTTATACTCTTTTTGTGAGACACAGCAGCCTCAGTGACTATCTAGGAGTGTATATCTCTAACCTACACTTTAGAAGAGGTGATTTCATTTTGCATTGCAGCACATGATGCATTATTAAAAGTAACAGTTTCCTATAAACTCTTCAAATTTCCAGACCAGTCTTCTAAGTTTACAACTACGAACAAGGGACAGGCAGGTATGGTAAATGGGTGAAATGGGTCTGCTGGAGGCTGTGCTGCACTGGAAAGTACAAGTCCTATGTAGAGGGAACAGCTGCTGTTCAGTTCCAGCCAATTGTTGCCACATGAGAATATGGGCCCAGTGTTATCAGAGCTTCCAAATTTTCAAGAGAAGCTGTAAACCCAGAGATTCATGTAAAAACCAAATACCCTGGTGTTTAAATACTGTCTTAAATTTTTTAAAAATATCAGGCAGAACAAACAACATGTTTATGGGCCAAATTCAGTCCACGGGAAGCCAATTTGCAATCTCTGCTATCCGTATATAAGCACAACTTCGTTCCCACTGATTAATTTATAATTCACATGTTTGAGCATTGATCCAAATATGTCTGGGGGTGATCTCAATAATCTGGATCAACACATTTCCATTCATGTCAGCTTGTCAATGCTGCTCAGTTTTCATGATAAAAAGTACTTTGCCTGATTTACCTTGGTTGTGGAAACATGTTTTACTTTTCTTTTAAATCCCAACCTCATTGAAATATTCAGATAAAAGCTTGATTGAGTAAATAACCCTTCAAAAAACTCATGATGGGATGCAAGGATAAATTTTGTACAGTTCATAACAAGCTCACTCTCCAACACGAAGAGAAATAAATATTTTCTGAGGAGTTGAACATGTCACTACCTTGACCCAGTGTTTTTCAAACATAGTTTCAGGAAACTAAAGGATCTCAATTTCCTTAGAAGCCACATCATTGAGATAACTGTAGGTTGTCATTTTAAATGTGGATTTTACTTAAAAATGAAAAGTTTGATAATATTTGTTCATCAGATTATAGAATTAAAAATTTGATCTGTAAGGAAAAGTGTCTTATCTTCAGATCAGTGGATTCCTCAGAAGATCCATGAGCTACATGATATGGAAATGGATTTGCAAATGGTATTTTAAAAATTACTTTTATCATATTCTTATAGGAGTTTGCGAATCAACATATGATGCTTAAAATAAATAATTATATGTGTTTAAAAGCACGGATTCTGAAGTTAGATCTACCTAAGTGGTTCATCTAGGACTAATTGCAAATTTTTAAGCCTCAGTTTGCTCATCAGTAAACTAGGGATGAAATAACATCTATTGATACCTCACTGTGTTGCAGTGAGGTCCAGATGAGATAAGCAACATAAAGGGCACAGTACAATGCCTTACATATAGGAAGTATTCCATAAATGTTATTACTGTTGTTCTCCTTGTTATTATTGTTTAGCAAACTGAAGCTCATATAGGAAAGGTCACAAGAAATTAACATGCCATTGTTTGTAAACAAAGTGATGCTGAGGTACAAAAGGCAGAATGACTATTTCTTCTTGGATGAGTCAGTGTAGACTTCCCGAAGATGTGCCGTTTGATCTGGGTCTTGAAGATGAATAGGTGTTTTACCAAGAGAAGAGGTGGTTGAGAAGACCTTTCCAAAGAGAAGGCAGGAACAGTCTGGGTAGACATAGAGTATTCGCAGGGATCAGAGAGCTCAGTGAATGGTGAGAAGGTTGGTACGATTTAGTCAATAGAAGCCAGGAGTGGAGAGATAGGAAATGAGGTTAGAGAAGTGGACTGGAGTTAAAACATCCAGGTGAGTGTAATTTTTAAGCAATGGGAATTCAATGAAGATTTTCAATAGGAGAATATGACCAGAATTTTAAAGGAAGATCATTCTAATGGTATTGTCTGGGATAAATTGAAGTGAGAAGGTAACTAATATTTGTATGTGTTTAATATATGCCAGGAATTATATTATACAACAATTTTCTCAACAACTTTGAAATGTTCATATTATTACTTCATGTCATACATGAGAAACTGAAGCTTGGAGTAAGTAGTTCGCTATCCAAGATCACATATATAGTCAGTAGTGCAGCTGCGCTTTTAATTGTTTTGAAAGATTCCAAAGCCCCGTATATTTCCACTAGTCTACATGGTAGGGAAATAGGATATGAAATTATTGCCATTCATCCAGATGAGAGGTGAGGTAGGACTGAAATAAAGTGGCAATGAGGAATTGATATTCAGAAGCCAAGGAAAATAAGTAGACTTATATTCTGAGGAAAATAAGTATATTTTTTTTAAACACATTCAGTGTAAGAAAGGAAATAGAAAACACTAGTCAAGGATAATTTAGAGGTTATAAGACTGAGAAAGTATTAACACAAGTGACAACATTCAAGACCAAGAATCAAGTAGATGAACTATGATTTTATTTTTCTGGAAGTTAAAGTATCATTGGTTCAGAAAAAATTTAATTTGTGACACATTGAGTTTTAAGTGTCTAGAGGACATCCAAAGAGAAAGGTCTAGTAAGGAGCTGGAAATACAGCTGCAGGTAAGTGTCAGGGATAGGCAGCACCCACTGTGCTGAGGTCTTGAGGATCAGTGAGATTACCTGGGCAGAACATGCAGAGAAGAGAAGCATTGACATCATTCAGTTAGAAAGATATGTTTACATGCTTTCTTCACTATTAAAGGTCAAGGTCTTCAGGATAGTGCCTTTATTGTATGCACTTTTGAATACCTCAGAGATTTCACACTATAGTACACATAGTAATTGCTTCACAAACATTCTTTGGTTAAATGAGAAGAGAACCAAAAAGGAGAATCTAAGGAATGGGAAAAGGGAAGGGACCCAGAAAGGAAATTGAGAAAGATTGGTTAGTGATACGATGAGAAGAGAAGAAGAATGGAAGCCAAAGGAAAAGAATATTTCAAGATATAGAGAATTGTCCCACAGATTGAAGTGCTTCAGAGAGATGAGTTGGCACAAGGACTTAAAATCAGCCATTAGGGCTTCCCTGGTGGCGCAGTGGTTGCGCGTCCGCCTGCCAATGCAGGAGAACCGGGTTCGCTCCCCGGTCTGGGAGGATCCCACGTGCCGCGCAGCGGCTGGGCCCGTGAGCCATGGCCGCTGAGCCTGCGCGTCCGGAGCCTGTGCTCCGCAACGGGAGAGGCCGCAGCAGAGGGAGGCCGGCAAACCACAAAAAAAAAAAAAAAAAAAAAAAATCAGCCATTAAATATGACAGTGGGAGAACACTGAAAAATGTGTTTCCTATTCTCAACTGATCACTGGAACTAATTCACTGGGACTTTGGAATACATCCTTTGATGAGCTGGAAGTCAACCTGTATAAAGCAAGTTTCCAAAGCCACAATTTAGCAACATAACTAGTAGTATAGATCTAGTGTAAGAGACTAACAGGCAATTAATTGTGCTGAGTTTCATTACAGGTGTCCTAATTTAAAATGTTTCCTGCTGATAGGAGAGGGTAAGTGTATATTAAAGGAAATAAATGAAACAAAATATATTTTCCTTGTAATTCTTTAATAATTAAAACCCCCAAACACAGACATATTATTTGGGAATGCATTGATTTGCCTAAAGATTTCAAAAAAATTGTCAGTTAACATCTTCTCACAATGAAAAATAAACTGAGAATGCAAAAATAAAGTATCACAATTCTTTGAAAAAAAAAATCAGATGTCTTTGATATTTCTGTTTTTGTGTTTCATGCTTCCAATGCTTGTATCTTTCCATGACAAGCAAATAGCCATTCAGTCTGATACGAATCAGTATGTTGTTCCTGGAAAATTAAAGACTCATAGATATGCTATACCTTCCTGTAACTCAACTATTTTCATTATTACTCCTAATCAGATGGACTTTTTGGATAATAAGTATTCAGACATATTCAGTTATATATGATATAGTGCTGTTTTAATATTGCATTGGAATGCTTTGAGAGAAAGGCACTGAAATCTAATAATAATTGCATTTGAATAGTATTGTTTTAGTGTTAAAAAAATAGTGGTAGAAAAGTAATTGTAGTTTCTTTACAAAAATCAGCGTAGGTGTCCTCCAAGCATCAGACACATAACAGTGCTTTACAATTTTATTTAGACAATGTTTTATAAAGTCCAAAAGTAACAACCAAGATTTTTTTTTAACAACAAGAGAATCTGACACCTCTGAAATACTGAGCAATCACTGATCAAGAACTAGCATGACCTCTTAAAACCTGTAATAGCTAACGGGAATATAGCTATAGGCTATAGAGTTAGGGATTTAAAAATGTCAAGCAACACTAATAATTCGTGTATCCTGGGACCATAAAGCTAGCAGCATGTCAATAATAATGGCATGCTCTTTGGAAAACAGGTACAATTAACATGCTAGTGTTTTAAGTTAAGAGAATATTACAAAACTTTTGTAAAAAAAGATTTTCTCTGGCATAGCATGTTGCTGATTTTGTGTTTTATGTTGCTGCTACCTATTATCCCTCCTAGACATGTATCCCAAATACAGGGCTACACATACTGTCAGTTGACAAAGGGCCTGACATGGCATAATAGCAAAATGTGTAGGCAATAAAAATAAATGCGCATGTACACTACCCAATGTAAAATAGATAGCTAGTGGGAAGCAGCTGCATAGCACAGGGAGATCAGCTCGGTGCTTTGTGACCACCTAGAGGGCTGGGATAGGGAGGGTGGGAGGGAGACGCAAGAGGGAGGAGATATGGGGATATATGTATATGTATAGCTGATTCACTTTGTTACAAAGCAGAAACTAACACACCACTGTAGAGCAATTATACTCTAATAAAGATGTTAAAAATAAATAAATAAATGCACAAAATAAATATCAATACCTAACAAGTCATGTGTGCCAGAGGATACAAGAGATTTCACATGCAGGAAACATTTAAGAAAAGAGATGTCAAAATAATGAAAGATATCTTTAGGAAGGCTACTCTTTTGTTAAAATAAAATTTGCTGAGATTTGTTATTGTTATTTTTATTTTTATTATTTCAAGATAGCCTATTTTAGAAGCCACAAAATGCTTAGAAGCAACACTTCGATTCAGTGCTTTAAGAAGCTACTTGGCTCTTCAGAAACTGTCTTTTTTTTTTTTTTTCCCCCACATGGCCTTCACTTTTGAAAGAATCCTTAAGAAAACAGCTGCATTTGAAGAGGAAGGGAGTACCGGACGCAAGAGAAATGGGAAATGGTGTTTTATTGAGCGATTTTTTTATTGCCACTCTGGGAATCAAAAAAGTGGCTACATCTATCAAATAAGTCTCCCTCAAAAAAATCTTTAGATCAATCTTTAATGAGAAAGAAAGGAAGAAAAAAGATATTCACCCAGGTCTCGTGTCATGCAAAAAATTCTATGTCTTTTCCTAACTCATCAATATGCTCATGCTTCTTAAATTTAGTATTTGAATTAAATGCCCAAGAGCCTTGAATGACATTCATCCACCCATTAAAAGATATATAGCTCAATTATATGGCATCGATGAAATCCTTGATATGATTTGTGACCCTTTAACTAACGACATTTCCTCTAAAGTGACAAAATCGCAACAAAACATAAAAAAAGAGCGCCTCATTACAAAGGAACCCGCCATACATTATTTAAATCTTTCCCTCTGAGAGGAAGAGCTAGAATGCATACTGAGTAACTGCTACTCAACATGAAATGATTCTTTTTCATGAACTCAGAGTACTGATTTCTGACTGGTCATTATGAGAAAAACAAATACCATCTGCAAATAATAATTACAATGTAATACTATTTAAGCTTCTGAAAAGAACATAAAATATGTATATAGAAACTCTGAAGCTAATAAAAATATAATGTAGATTACTTCAAAGCGTTTCACATTTATGTTGCTCAAGCACTAATAAAATGAAACAATATAAATCCACTTTTCTTAAGTCCTATTTAAAAATCTCTCAGTTGAATCAGGAATGGTTCAGCTCACTTGAAGTTACAGCCTGGTTTAAGAAAATTGCATTTTACTGCTCTTCTATTGATTTTTAGCAAATTTAACTCTGTCACTGTCTGCTGATTCTGCTTATCTTTGAATTTAAAATGTCCACAGTATTTACCCAGCATTGAAAAATTACTGTTTCGACGTATTGTATTTTTAATGCAGCTCTATTTTTTGGTTTACATAGCTAGTTTGCTACCAACAGGACACTTTGATGTCATCCTCCTTTGTAGCATACAATGAAATCATATCTTTCTTTAATCAGCAATGACATGTTTATTGAGAAATAAAACCATTTCTCATTTCCTTCCTTTACCCCCACTCCTTTTTTTTTTTTTTCAGTGATCAATGTTTCAATTGTTTTGCATTTGTAGTTTTCAATAAAACTTGTATTTAGTATTACTGGGTAGTTCAAAACTTTAAAATTATTTTCAAACAAATGCAACTTCAGTTTCAAATTACCCCAAACAGAGATATCAAATTTTAGTTTCTTAGTTAGCTTACTGGTGAAAATTCTACCCAAAGATAAATATATTATTCAGTTTCTGCTATCCATAAAACCACATATATAAAATACACATAAAATTCAAATCACATGGCATTTGTTGAATGCTACTCCCATCAATTATGCTCTATTTGCCTATGAGTTTGCGAATGATTTATTCAGAAGATGAGCTTGGGGGATGTTTAAATATTCTGGTAAACAATTAATGTGCATCAATCAATATAAAAACCAGAATTTTTTCTCACTCCTGTTGAATGTGATTTTTTCCCTAAAATATAATATACATTACCAAACAAAAGCTATAGATTCAGTTACTAAGCATCCATTAAAAATGTAATAGCCACATGTGATGAAAGTCAGATCACTATGACAAAAAATGAAATTTACATTCTTCATGCAAATTCATCCTGATATGCAGCTCTCAGCAGTGTAACTGTAGGGGTCTATTAGTAATTTTATTTTACTCATGAAAACATATATTATAGGGTTATTCATAGGCACATATAAAAATGTCCACTTTCCTGAGATTTTAACTAAAAAACATGGCATTTTGCCTACTATTTGAATTTACTCTGGAGATTTAAAAAATTATGTTACTCAAAATAAATTTAATACCATTGGGTTGTACACTGATAAATATATTTGTGTTTGTTTGTTTTGTATTGTTTTTAGCACGAAATCTTCCAGGCCACACTGCAGACCTGAATTTTTGACTCACCTATCAATTAAGGAAGAAACAGTGATGAAGGAGAAGGAAATCAGGGTTCATTAAATGCCTATCATTTATTCATTCATTCTACTTTCTTTTCAACTTGTTCCTATTGTGAACAGAATGCTGTGCCACAGCGTGCCTGATGCCAAGTAAATTTCATACACATTAACTTATTGCAGTCCATTCATAAACGTTTTCCCTGCCTGTATTTATTCAGTGAAAAAATGCTGAAATAAAGGTGTTAGCTGTGGTGTTTACCATGAACAAAAATCATCTCGTAGCAACATTGTTCTTCCTCAGACCTCTGTTACCAGGACAAAATTGAGCTATTGTGCCTAGTTCCAATTTATTCTTGTCCTAAGACCATTCTTCCATATCTGTAGTTACCAGCTTGGTGGCAATATAACAAAACACAGTAATCATTAGTACTATGGCAAAGGTCCTTTAACAACTCTAAAACTTGGCTTTGAAATACCCTAAATGAAATTAATAAACCCCTATTAGTTTCCAAGCATTTCAGACTCAAGTTCTCCAGTCAATATTGTTTATAAAAAGGCACTTAGAGTATACATTGAAATAATCTCCTCAGGAAATAATTTTATAGTATATTTCATGAGTTAAAAAGGTCTTGTTCTGTATGATTTTAAAATTATTTCTCAGTTATTATTTTCGCACCTTCTTTGGGATTTTAGAAAAACTCTCAACTCACCCTTGTTGTCTTACACTTGAAAAGGGGAAGTATTGGAAATTTTACTATACATGAAGCCAAGTACCTCAATTATTAGTAATAATTATACAAACCAAGTTATCAAATATATCCCAATTTGTCACCCATGAGTAAGTGATGGAATGTTTTAGTATATGGGGACGGTCTGATAGTGTATTTTTGTGCTGTCAGATGGACACATCAGCTGATGAAGGGCACTCTTTCTCCATTATTAGGGCCTGAGTCTATTTTTTAAAATAAGATTCTTGTGATTATAACAATAATATCTAATTTTATGCAATTTTGAAAATGTGTAAAAGTGTAAAGAAATTTAAAAGAACACAAAGGACATTTCATTATCTCCTTAAGTACATTTCATTATGCATTTTAAATATAGTTAAAGAGAAAAATGCAGAAATAGGTACAAAATATAGTTATGCACATACATGCAGATACAATTCCTCAAGAATTTATGTAATCCTTTCTTAAAGTTTGTTTTTCAATTGTCATTTTTTATTTATTTTAAAGCATTTCCCATATTATGAACAATCTTATGAACAAGTTTAATTATTTGTAATCTCTTTTCCTCAGAGTGTATTATAATTTATTTACCCAGTAACATTGTGTTGGATGTTTAAATTATTCCCATATTACAAATGTCACTGTCATAAAAACCTTTCAATACAACTTTTAGTCAATATTCTAGTTTTTCCTTATGACAGATCCCCAGAAATAGAATTTACTACCTCAAATGATACAAATATTTTAAGGTTCCTGGTGCATTTTTGCCAAATTGATTTTTAGAATTATCAATTCATTCCCACTATCCATGTTTTAAAACGTTGATCCTACTGTCCTTATATTGTTTGTAAGTTCCAATTTCAGTAAAATGTTGCTAAATTGATAGTGGAAGTGGTATCACGTGTTGTTTAAAAGTGTATCCCCCATCATCTAAAGAGGAGGCCAGACTGCATTAAGATATAGGCTCACAGCAGATGGTGGGGTCCCACAAGTGATCTAGCCTGGCTAGAATTTCTCACTAATAAACGTGTAACTAGACTTCCAGGTGAAGCTCAGGGCCAGACAACTCTGTAATTTTACACTGCATATGTGTTGGACTTGACCTCCAAACAAATAGCCTCTTTTGAGGTAGAAAGAAAAGAACTTCCCAAATCCATAGACCAGGATGCACCCCTTTTGTCTTCATGTCTTAAAAATATGAGCTTCATATTAAAATGTACTCGTAAATTTATAGATGAAGGAGATTCTTTGGTAGATAACCAGAGACAACCTATCCATTTATGCTGTAGTAATAATTTAGTGATACTTATCTTTGCAAAATGATATCATTCAAAATAGTTTTCTAAGTAGCTGCTGAATGATTTGGAAAGAAACTCATGTGATTGTCTTTAAAAACACAAAGCTTCATCTGTAACTCTACTTTGCTTTATACAGTTTTAACTATAGGAACTGGTAAAAGCATATAACAGTATCACTAATAATCAGATTTTAAAAATCAGGAAATTATTTTGACTTTTCTACTTTCTCATGAATAACATTTCACTTATTAGTCCATATATTCAGCTACTGGCATCAGTTAATAAAATGGTGAATGGAGCTACATTTCTGAAATTAAATTTTATTATCTAAACTGAACTCACCTTAACAAAAGATCATTTAGACTAATTCCATATGTTGCCAAAATAAATTCATTCAAATTGATTACTGAATAGAGAAAACCTTAGACCTACCAAGTTCATAGAAAATGTAGTATTGTAATTAGCTGATAGTTCAAATCAAGAATCTACAAAAAATAGCAAAGTTCATTTGACAGAGTTAGGAAATATGTTCAGTTAGTACTTGGTAAAAAACTGTACAGAATAATCATAATTCAGAAATGGCATAATTTATATCAATTCAAAATTGTAAAATGGCTTAATAGGAAACATTAGTTTAAAATGTTCTGGAAATAAATTTAACCATCATATAAATTTATTCATGAGTCAAAAATTTTTGTGTGGGCATCTGGAATGTGTTTCTCTAACCAGAACTTCAGAAGTTACACATGAACAGAAAGACCTCCCCCCCCCACAATCTGTTGGTGCCCAGGATTTAATTAATTATCAATTTGGAAAAATATGAGAGTAACAATTTCTAGATAATATGTGAGATAGCACCAACTCACTTTATTTGTTTCTCTAAATTCTATAGAATAACAATAGTGTGTACTCCCTATGTGTTTAATAATTTTGAGACATTTTTACTGTGTGTCAATTCAATGTTTGTAATAAAACTCTAATAAATAGTTGATATCTGTGTAAATTTAATACATTATATGTACAATTATTGAAGATCATCAGAAATGTTATAAATATCTTAGGAATAGTTGGTATATAGTTTCATGTCCTCTGCATTTCAAAATGTTGAGGAAATGGATCCATCGTGCCCTTTAAAAATGGGAAAAATCCCATTGTTTATCCATTTGAAGCACAATACAAAAGGCACAATCGAGGGACATATATGTTGAAACCAACAGTTTCTCCAAAACTTTCTAGGAGTATGATAAAGTTCAATTGTACTTCAATAAGTTCCTTAGAAAAGATTTGATGTTGAATAGTCTTCTTAAGTCATTTCAAGTCATTTCAAGAGCTGCCATTAAGATGTCTGAGACAAATAGTTGCAGACTTGGTATTTTTCTGTAATTGTGATCCAATTTCACACTGGTTTTAAGGTCATAAATGCTCAAAGGGTATTCCTGGTATATGATCTCAGTCTCCAACAGATGATATTAGTCCTCATGAGTACATGTTGCAATGAGACTATCTTCAAAACTGAAGAGATTATTATGGAAGTACGAGCAGGTTAATGTGTTGGGAAATATACAAAAGATTATTAATAAAGCAGAATGAACATAGAAATCAATTGCTTAAGTGTCACAGGTTACTGACATCTTCATGGTGACATACAACTTCTTTTAGACTTCACTTGTGCTTTTAAAAGCTTTTGAAAGAAATACAATTGACTTAATGTATCATGTGTACAGACTCATGATTCTTTTCCTTTGGACAACAAGGAAGACTTTTTTTTTTTTAATTTTTCACTATTGGACACTATTTCCAAAGTTTAAGGGCTATAGAACAAGTGAAATAGCTTTCATTTTATAGTTGTGGCAACGCTACCCAATCACAGTTGTAGAGCTGGTTATTCTTTAACTCTTCTCTTACACTCTTGGGGCCTTCTGCCTTCCAAGACATAAAAAGAGAAAATGAAGTTGCATTGTAGTAGAAGAGATTAAAGCTACATATAACAGTTTCTAGACAGGAAGAATTGTTAAACTTTGAACACACTAAGGGAAACTGATAAATCAATCCTCTCCCCGCCCCACCCACTCTCACCTCTCTAACTGTTTTAACGACATTTCTTTCTGAAGTTAAACTGGCTGGTATGCTTAATTATGTTTTAGAGATTGTCATTGTTATACACAAGTTAGATGAAAAACATTATATCTTAAACTAGAAAAATAAAAGATATTTAAAATAAAATAAATCAAGTTACATGGATATGCCACCTTACTCTTTTTTTCCAAACCATTAATAATTACCTTAGAAAAAATTGCTAAGCAATCCAATGTGCTACTTTGAACCTCCAATTTTTTATTGAAAATTTCAGGAAGAAAGAAAAACCTGAGTCACTACAAACAGATTCGCTTATGCTAATTGCATTTATTTGAGACAAAACTCAAGTACTTACTTCTCATCATCTTCATCATTGGGGACATTGGAAGCAATCTATTCCAATAGAAAGCTGAGATATAAAATACAGAAATATTTCCTGCTAAAATTTTGGCTCAAGGAAACTGAAAAAAAGAAAAAAGGAACACGTAGTCTTTTTAGTGTTACCATCTCTTTAAAAGCAAACACAGAGCTCCCCAACAGGTATGCTAATACACCCTGATGTATGCAAACGGACTACGAGTGTGCCAGAATAGTGACGCCTGCAGCCCTCAGGGCTTCTGGGTTGGGCCTGGGGCCCAGACCTTCCCCAGCTTTCAGACTGCAGGAAGAAGCCTTCTTTTTGGTTTTTTTCACCCCAGTGTGCTATACAAATGCTACTTTCAATGAGTGCTATGATGTGGAAGAGTTTAAGAAACGCTGTGGTACAATATACATGGTAGATGTTGATGTCGGTGGTAGTGTTGGGAATTATCCTAATTTCAATGATAAATACTTAAATGTGGGCTCATAAAACCCCTGGAAAGAGAAGAGGTAACTTCTCTTTTTAATCTACTAGTTTTAAAATAGTTTGTGTTTGATGCAGTCATCTTCAAAACATCCCAGAAAAACGTGAACAGTAAAGGAAACTATTAAATGCTTTAACTTTCTTATATTTACAGCATAGTGATTAGTAAAACTCCCTCTCACTCTAATAAACAAAACAAAAAGGATATTTATTTTGATATCCTGGCTTTCTACTTTCATAAGTCAAGTGCACCATTCCATAGACTTTAAGACCACTGCTAATAAACACCATTTTCTCATTTTATTTTTGCAACTACAAGTGGAATTTTAGGGAAATTCCAAAAGTAAGGTAGTTCTTTTGCTTTTCGGTGGGTGTATTATCTATGTAAGAGTCTATATAATTCCCATTTAGTGGCAGATATATTTCTTGTGGTCTTTGGAAATACACTCCCAGAAATCACCATGACATTCTTGGCTCTTGTTGAAAATTCTTCCATTTTCCAAAGCATCCACATCTATAAAACTGTTGATTAAAAACCAAAACAAAAAAAATAAAAAAATAAAAAAAATTTAAAAACCCAAAACGAAAAACCCCCATGCTTACGACTTTGTTTTTAGTTTTTGTATTTGCAGTTCTATTTTTATTTCAGTGTGGTCTTTTATTGTCTTTAGATTTAATTTAGTAGACTTTGCCTTTAGAATAATTTCCTTGTAAAAATGTAGTAATTTAATTTGAATGTTACCACAGAGAAATGAAATACCAAGAAACATAAGCCTTGACTACTGCACAGGATTTTAAAAATAGAGTAGAAAACATTGTCTCAAGGCCATCATTTTAACTCACCATACTTCATAGAAACATTAGGTGTACTAAAAAGTTGACAATGTTTGAAGACACTTTTGTTATAACAAATAAATATTTACAAGTCATTGTAGCCACCTCAAATTTCAGTTTAACATCCTGTAAAATTAACAAATTAACACAGTAATTTTAATGTATAGATGTTAAATGCTAGTCAATATAACACTCTATTTTATAACTCATTTAATTTCACAGCTTGTGAAGTAAGAACAATTCTCCACACTTCACCATCCTGCCTCTACAGCCTGAAATATTTATAGGATTATCAATGTGAGCATAAAAATGCCAGGTTCAAAAGATAAAAATAAGAAATACAATGTATTTTCACCTAAAATGATAGGGCATTTAATAGAGATTCGGGGCTAGGCCTAGAATGAACTCTTCATAAGCGTTCATGTAAGATATAAACAGGTTTCATAGGGTGAGAAGTTGTGCCTGCTAACCGGGATCCAACTGTTATACTTTCAGAGTTTTCAGTCAGACCAAAAACCCTCAACACTTATTTTTAACAAGGATGATGATGGCTCTTTGGGGAAGATTGTTTTCAATTTGCATAAGAGCCAAGTGGCTATGAAAATTACTCTTAACTGGAGAGTTCTAGAGCCAAGCATGGTGAGTTGGGACAGATCACCTGAAAGAATGCTGAGATTATGTGAGTTATTGTTATATCCCAACACCTAAAACTATACCTGGCACATAATAGGTGTTCAACAAATAGTTGTTAAATTAATAAACAAATGTGGGGTTAGAGAATGATTTCCCTTAGAATCCTTGACAATTGGTCAGAACTCTCCAGATCTGGTGACCCTGGACCCAGTCATTTGTTCCCAAACTCCTCCTATCTGCATTCAGGTAAATCTCGAGTCAATTATCTGCATCTACACATGTGTAAACTGTGACCTCCACTAGAATCCCAGTTCCTCAAAATTCATGGAAGGGAATGACTTTAGGGTCACATATCCCAGCTTTCCACACTGAGCAGGAATCTAGTCTCCAGATATTAACTATAACTCCAAGAGATCTTTCCCAAACCTGCCTGGACAGGAGAATCGATTAGAGCAATTATTAAAAAAAAATTAAAGATTCTCAAGTTTTCCTTAGCAAGTTCTAACTCCAGAAATCTTCATTTAAAAAATACACCTCATTTATCCCTCCAGGGAATTTGGGATTAGCATATACACACTACTATATATAATATAGATAATCAACAAGGACCTACTGTATAACACAGGGAACTCTACTCAATATCCTGTAATAACCTATATGGGAAAATAATCTGAATAAGAATAGATATATGTGTATGTATAACTGAATCACTATGCTGTACACCTGAAACTAGCACAACATTGTAAATCAACTATACTCCAATATAAAATAAAAACTAAAAAAAAAAGGAAAACACACACACACACACACACCTCCACCTTGGATGATTTTTATCAACAGGTCCAGTGTGTGAAATGCTTTCCTAAAGCACCCATCTGCATTTTCAAACAAACATCACTATTAAAAAACTTCCATGAACAAACTTGCCTGCCCAAATTTTGGCATAAGTGGGCTACAATAGACATCTATATTTATTCAGTTCTGCAGGGTTTATTCAACAATATTTAATGAACATCATAAGTAGATCACTTCAGGGAGAAAAGTGAAAAGGCAGGATTTTTCATATACTCCTAGAACTAAGTCCAGGTAAAATAACCCTGGAATCTTGATTCATTGTGGAGTGAAAGGCAGGCATGGAAGAGTTCTGAGCATGAGTGTGACATAATCAGATTTGAATGCTGGAAATATCACTTTGGGAGTGAAGTCAGACATAGAGTGGGTGGGGACATTTGACTTATGTCAGGTAAGTGGTAAGAAGGTTATTTATTTCTGTGATCCAACCAAGAGAGGATGAGAACATGCACTGGAATGAAGGCAATCCAGATAGAACGGCACAGGATTGTTTCCATCCAATTTCAGCAAACAAGAATATTAGACTAAGATAATCAGTCACATTGAAAGTCATATTTATAAAAGAAATAAATAGATATCAGCAAGTACCTAACATTGATAAGTCATGCTAGTAGT
This sequence comes from Physeter macrocephalus, assembly GCF_002837175.3. Classification (NCBI taxonomy): domain Eukaryota; kingdom Metazoa; phylum Chordata; class Mammalia; order Artiodactyla; family Physeteridae; genus Physeter; species Physeter macrocephalus. Next base: position 97,560,994 of record NC_041217.1, read on the forward strand.
CATTGCTTCAAAAATATTAATCAAGTACTTATATGTTTGTGGTCAGGTTGGAGATATAAAGGTGTATACAGTGAATATGACACAAACCCTGCTTTCAGGGGTCCACTTTTAGCAAGAGAATCACAATGAGGCAGAGACAATTATCATAATATAGTATTTAAAAGAAGGGCTCTAATGATATTATTTAAAAGTATCATATTAAAGAAGGGGATGCATTTAATATCTTAGAGAATATATATGTGGGAACATATTGAATAAACGATCATTTCAGAAATTGTCATTTCTTGAATAGTCTGCTGTAAATTATGGAATCGTTTCATACATTTATTTACAATCCATTCTCCTTGAAAAGGAGTGGTGGGTGGCAGGGTGATATTTCTGGTCATAATAAACAGCGAGAGGCATACAACTCCAACCGTAAAACTAAATCCATAAAAAGCACAGAAGACTTCCCAGAATATTATTTACAAAAATCACCATGTTTTGGATCAAACTTCTATTTAAAATTGCTTTTCCATATTACTCTATTGAGGCTTCCTACTTAATGAGATGTCTGGCAGGGAAGATTTGGAGAACATTTATTTAAAATGCCAGAACTGCTTTCCCCTTGCTAAAATGCTAGCAAGATGCTTTGAAAGTGGCAACACATTTGCGAGACATCATTGTCAAATTTCCCCTAAAGGAAAAATGTGAATAGATAGTAAGAGAGCCGTGAGTCAGATTGTCAGTGCCAAGCTATGCTATTGAATTTCCACAAACATGTTCCTAATTTTGCAATTACTTCTCCATTTCAGGAATGAATTCCACTTTTTGAATTATTTTTTACTAATGTTTAATCTCACATGACCCTTTACCCTATCATTCATCATATTCTATCATTTGTCCTACTCCTAAATAATATGTATGTAAGCAATTAAAACAATTTAAAGATTAGCCAATCCAGCACAAAAGTTAATAAAACAAACTTGCTTGGTCACAATCAGAATGCATTCCAAATTGAAACAGAAATAGCATACGTTGTCTGCCAGATTGGATTATCCATTGGGCTAGGTAGTCTCTCAGTGACTCTGCGTATTTCTATGATAGATCTGACTGCACTGTATTGATGTTAATTTGTTTTCACATCCACATCATCTACCTTTCTTAATAGAGTATGTAATTTTGGAGGAGTCATACTATATCTTTTCAACTTTGTATCTACAGAAATCCCTGGCACAAAGTTATGCTCTCGATATTGTATGATGGATGACTGATTGACTGCCTAAAATAAATTAATGAGATTCTTCTCTGTCTGACTATTTCTATTGGGCTTATGCCCTTTTACTTATATCAGTTATTCAATTTTTGGATTGGCATAAAATTTAATTTGAAATTCTTTGAACTTATATGTGAACTGAAATCCATGATATAAAAATAAATGCTATATTATTTTTTCATTCTAAAAATGAACAAATGTATTAATCAGTTCTGAAGTTCATGAATATTTAATAGAAAATATTTATCTGAGTACTTGCACATTCCTGGAATATTTTATCAAACAGGAAGAAAAAATTACCAGCTATAAGCTTGACAAACTGTCATGAAAAAAAAATAGAAACCTAGAATAAAACTATTTGAAAGTAAGAGAAAACAGCTGCTGACTTCCAGAAATAATAAAAGTATTCAGTAATCCCTTTCCAGTATTCATCCATTTGTTCAACTGCATTTTCTTCCAGTGTTCTCTGAAGGGTAATTAGGTAAATACTTAGCATTCTCATAATAATAATAAAAAACGTATTTTGCCGCTCAGAGAAAATACACAATCTAACAAGGGAAAGAATAGTTAACAAAAGTATAGTTATGCCAGATCTAAGGGGAGGACGAGCATAAAAGAAGCAAATAACATAATCAGCTAAGATGTCAGAATGTAAATCAGTGGAAAACATAACTGTACTTTAATCTATAAATAAGACAATAGCCCAAGATAATTTTTACAGTCTCCCCATGATCTCTGTTATCATTTATACTGAAAATAATGCCATATGAAATGTTGTCATTTGTATATGAAGATGGTGCTATGACCCATCAATAACAAATCTACAAAATTGTTTTGTTTTGGGAGTAGGAAAGGGTTGGCAATAAACTCATTCACACTCTCTCATCTGGTCCTCTTGTGAGCAATGGTGTACACTGGCAAGTTGAAGTTACAGCTGCAGTCGGAGAGCCTAGAACAAAACAAAACAAAAATCCGGTGAGTGAAAAATCAATCAGATTGTAATTAGTACATGAGGGAGATTGAATACCCTAACCTGACATACTAGTAGCAAGTTCTGACCAACTAAGCTCAAATATCCGTATGGTGTCAAATAATACAACTGCATTTAATCCAGTTTTAAAAATAAACTGGTGTCGTTATACCTTGATGAATTTCAAAAAGCATCCCCAGTTCCTTTTTATTGTACAGCCTTCAGCCTGTGCATTCAAAATAGATGTCAGGCATCACTTAACACTACAACTATGAGAAAATAAAAGGAAAATACTTTGTATGTCTCATCCTTTTTTGGTGGGGAAACACAACCCAAGTAATATTTTGAGTGGTCGGATCATATGGGCCAGGCCAATCACTGACAGGTGAGTTTGATGTCCCCACAAAATAAATGAATAGGAATCATTACATTTTTTGACTAAATGCCACCATCGGAATGTTGTACGGTGTGTTTAAATGTTAAAGTATTATCCAGCACAGGTTTTATAGCCAAGCAAAAATAAAAACTATCACTGACCCAGAAACTACTCTATGCCTTGTGCTATACACGTTCCTTATATAATATATTGTTCTTGATCCTGACAATAGAACTATGTGGTAAGAATCATCTTCATTTTCAAGGTAAGAAACTAAATCTTGGAGTAAAAAACTTGTCTAGAGCCAAAGATAGTGAAAGCTTCAGAATCTGGCCAGAAAGACTTATTCCAAATACCATGATCATTTTTATTTAAAATAAAAATAATATAAATATAACCAAAAAACTTGATAGAATTCAGATAATTTGTATTATTTATACTAACAAATGGATATAACTATTGACCTAAAAACCCAAATGCAGGGCTTCCCTGGTGGCGCAGTGGTTGAGAATCCGCCTGCCGATGCGGGGGACAGGGGTTCGTGCCCCAGTCCGGGAAGATCCCACATGCCGCGGAGCGGCTGGGCCCGTGAGCCATGACCGCTGAGCCTGTGCGTCCGGAGCCCGTGCTCCGCAACGGGAGAGGCCACAGCGGTGAGAGGCCCGTGTACCAAACACACACAAAAAACAACCCAAGTGGAGAACATGGATTTTCGGAGAACCATAATTTGTGACCAAGAGTTTTATAGATATGGGACATATTGACAGAGATATCCTATTTTCTCAGTTATTCTAGATTTATCTTGAAGACTTTTCTAGACTGGCAGAATTCCTGGGTAGTTGCAGCATTCCAGTGATTCTAATGTTTTAAGAGATGGTTATAAACCAGAAACTAAACATCTGTTAGGCTAAAAATAAAAGCATTTCTTTTGTTAATTTACCCAAGACTTTTTAAAATGCCACTTTCAGCATGGCTTATTAAGACCCCTATAAAAATAGATAGCCCAGTATTCATTGTATTAACCACATGCTCCAAGTGCAATCAAAGCAATTCTAATTTACCATTCTCCATGAATTTTTTCTGTTTGAACAAACTCGGGAACATTATTTTATTTACAGATTAGGTAGGTAGCAACTGAGAAAGAGTAAAGCTACATACTATATGCATATATACATACATGCAAACTTTCAAATAATTGATATGCATGTATGTAAGTGAATCACAGCAAAACAATTATTTCAAAAACAATTGGAAGGTTGGTTTAAAGGTTATCCCTCTGCATTCTCAGGACCTCCTATGAATTCTACTATATTACTTACCATGTTGTATTGTCAATGCCTTTCTCCGTAACCAGAGTATGAGCTTTATAAGGTCAGAGACTGTGTCTTTTTCTCTATGATCCCAGTGTATAATGCAGTTCCGGAATTCACTATTTACTTATTGAATAAATACATATATAATATAAAGTAAAATATCAAATTACATAAAGGCATCATAGGTTAATTCATATTTGCATCCATGGATGGATCTTTCTTCATAGTACCCTTGAATTCTTGGAAATACATCTTTAGTTCACTTAGGCACAAATTTTATAGAAGAAAGTTATATTTAATCATGTATAGATGAAATAGAATTATTACTCAAAAGCAACAGGAGCCACCTATAGTGCCCATGACAGAAGCTGAAAGGAGTTGACTTTCCTTGAATTCTAAGCAATTGTTGCATGCTGGTCCCAGGACAATAATATAAAGCCGGTAAAGTTTGTAGTTGAGGTGACCTTCACCCTCCATTTTTTGAACTTCTTTGACCTTTTGCCTCTGTTCCCAGGCATCCAGAGCCTTTGGGATGTGCTCTGACTGTCAACACTCTGATGTTGTGGAAAAAGAGCATAAGCTTTGCCTCCGCTCGAACTAGGTAACCGTCTTGGGTGTGAGTTAATTTCTCTGACACTTAGTCCCCTCAGTGTAAACTTAGAATAATAATGATGTTCTTCTGGAAGAAAAGGTGTAGGCCTATATGAAAGGAAGCAAGTGAGAATGCTCTGTAAACTATATGACATTGAATAGATATTTAATATTATATAAAACAACCTTAAAATTGGAGAACTTCTGATGTCCTCTCTGCTCTGAAGTATCTATGACCTAAATAACTTCATTCTCTCCCCTCATCTATCAATGCAATTGTTGTGACAAAAAATAATCTGATTGTTGTCTACTTTTTTTTACTTTAAGCTAAAATACCTGATAAACATAAAACCACCCTAGCTTGTTGATATTTTTAAAGAGGCGATTGTGAATCCAGTTATTCTAGAGGCTGCTGGGGACAAGACCCATTTTTGTCTAATCTGATTGCTAATCCCTACCCTAATACATACAGGGGTCTAAAAGGTGGCATCCTAGAAAGAAAAGACTATTCATCTCAGTTTAAGCCTCCAATACATAAAGGATGGTAATTTAATTTTCTGAAATTTGCTTGTCTGAAATTTTAATTGACAAACCAAGACACTAAAATAGTTTTGTATCAAATATATAGAATAGTGGTACTAACTACTGATGACTTATGTTTCTATAGTGATTGTTAAAATTATATTTATGAAAGAAACCAAGTGTAACCATTTTAGCAATTCTAGAAAGGCATACTCTAAGAGGTAAAATTAAAATTAGGGAAAATGAGACCATTTATAATGGGTCGTTAAGACTCTGAATAAAGATGATTATTGGTTCTGCTTAATAAAACTGTCATCTAACACAAGATAGATATTAAGCTAAATTACATTACATTATAATTCTGTGATGCTACAAAATTCAATGCAAAGCTTTTTTAAAAAAAAAATCCACAAGAAAAAAAGACTCAATTTTAACCTTTTCTACCGATTTTCAAATGGTTTTAACTAAGGAAACAATGTAAAGAATTTTAAGAATGTATGCTGTAAAATGCTGCTTTTTACTAGAGCAAATGACCAAACATTTATTATTTACAAATTTTTTAAAGGATCTAGCTTTGATATAATACTTGATAAGGGCAGGATAAGCCTTTCTCAAATTTTTCTCCTGTTATTCAGCTTTATTCCAAAGGTCTTCTCTCTTGTCAGTTTCAACTGTCCTCTCTACTGACTAAATCATGTAGAGGAATCTTTGTTTTACCTACCTCTACTATCATTTCGAAATCTGATTACACTCAGGTAATATTTCTCTTTGATTCTCCCAGAATCAAAATCAAACATGTGAAAATACAGACTTCTAGACATTTTCCAAACCTACTGAATCAGAAACTCTGTGGTGAGGCCTGTAAATCTTCATTTTAAAGTTCTCCTGAAGTGCTTTTTTAAATATCTCTGGTTTGAGAATCATTGTACTTGAATCACTGACAATTAGAAAGGACAACCTATCAATGCTAGCATATACTATTGCTAAGTTTATCACTTAGTTGGTTTATATTTAATCTATACTGTAAACACTTATTAAGATATACAATTTGCCAGGCTGTTTACTAGATGCTAGAGCTACTAAGATAATGATTCATCCTTTCTCGCATGCATCTTGTAGCTTAATCATAGGATTTTCCTCTCTGGAATTACTACCTCAACATTTTGGCATTATTTATTCAAGACGTAGTATAGAATCCTGAGTTCCCAGCTTCCACAAGTATAAACCAAAAAAAGTTTTCAATCAAATAAAACAATAAAGTCATTGGAATAAAACAATAATGAAGGGCTTCCCTGGTGGCGCAGTGGTTGAGAGTTCGCCTGCCGATGCAGGGGACACGGGTTCGTGCCCCGGTCTGGGAAGATCCCACATGCTGCTGAGCGGCTGGGCCCGTGAGCCATGGCCACTGAGCCTGCGCGTCCGGAGCCTGCGCTCCGCAACGGGAGAGGCCACAACAGTGAGAGGCCCGCGTACCGCAAAAAAAAAATAATAATAATAATAATGAAAAGGATATAAAGTAGACTATACATAGATGTTGAGAAAATGAGTGAATAGGAAGATTGAAGCATGCAAAATGCAGCACAAAGAGAGAGATGGAAAGAAAACAAAAGACATTAAAGAGAATTTAAAAGACGTGGAGACAAAAACACAATCAAGAAGCTCTGACATATGTCTAATAATAATCCAAGTAAGAAAGAATAGTGTTCATGGGGAGGGGGAAATAGTTGAAATGATGGCTGAAAAATATCTTGAACTGAAGACAGAAATGAGTCCTCATATCAAAAAGTTAGATAAAAAATAAAACAAATTATACTTAGTCACTTTTTGTCGTGAATTGCAGAACATCAGGGACAAAGAGAAAATCTTGGAATCAAATAGAGATAAAGGAGAAATAAGTTCCTTATTTACAAAGGAACAATCAGACTGATAACAGACCTCATCATCATTAGGAGAGGCTAGAAGAGAATGGAGTAATAACTTCAAAGTGCTGAGGAAATAACATTCAAAGTAAAGTTAACATTTACAAAAGAGGGTAGAATAAAAAAGTTTAAAGACATACAATGACACACAAAGTGTGTCACTTGAAAGAAATACTAAAGGACATATTTCATTAATAAATAAATAAATCCATAGAGATTTATTTATTTATTTATAAATAAATAATTTATAAAGTATAAATTCGGGAGCCACTGTGCAAATAAGTGGGTAAAGTATATTGCTAAATCTAACTAAGTTTTAGGTAGAAATGACAATAATATTACAAACACTAAGTTTTATTGTTTAAATACAAACTAGAACTGAATGATAGAAAATGCAAATCTTTCTTAACAAGAGATTTATAAAAACAGATTGTCAACAGGCAATTTTATAGCTTAAATTAATTTAAGGTGATATCAAGAGGCACTTGAATTGACATTAAATGTATAATCAAAAATCAGTTTATTTTCCTTTATATCATCATTTAAATAGCAACTTAAACTCTATGGATTTAAAAACAGATTTTATTTTTACTAGTTTTCCCTAAAAAGATTGTTTTGTTTTAAGCAACAATCAGTTCTGTTACATAGTTTTTAATGTGTAAAATATGTCACACATGTAATTGTTGAATAATTAGCTCTTCACAAAGAATGAAGGCCCTTGTCTTAAAAATCTTTCTTATCAGAGAGAGTCTGCTTTTTCAAGTCATAGACATTAGCTACTATTATAGTAAATAGTATCAACAAAAAGAAGTGGCCTAGGTGGCAGAAAAAAGAGCAATTTATTATATAATTTAGGAGGTTTCTTATGAAGTTGGGTTGATGTGCTACAGATCAATTACTCTCATTTATATCGTAGCTATATTTTTTAAAAATCACATGTTCTCTTAATTTTTTCACTGCTTAATATAGCATTTTCCCCTGAATTAAACAACAACACTAACAACAAATTTTGAGTAACAGTTCTTGGTAAAGTCAAGGAGGTAAATTCCTTTTTTCCTCTCTAAGAGATGTTTGGCCCTGTTTGTAAGAGTTTTTTCAAGAGTACAACAAGGAAATAATATGAACTTTCATATTTAATGAGAAATTCAAAGGATAGTCTCAGTTTAGTATTTATTTTAAAAAAACTGTTGGCATGACTGACATCAATACACTGTCAACATCCACTAGAAATTATCAAACATTTGGTTGGTTCACTCAATCAGGAAAAAAAGTTACTAAATTCACTGAAAAAATAAGTAATTGAATCATTTTGGTGTGGATAATTCTTTTTGAATCTATTTGTATAGAAACTGTGAAAATAAATTGATTAAAGTTTTCTTTTCTCCACTAATTGTTACAGAAATGCAATTTTTAGTCTTTTTTCCTAGATTTTTTTCTTCCTACATTTCCATGTAATTAAGAAAATGATCCCCTTATTTCTTTCTCCACAATTAATGGGTGCATTCTTCTTTCAGACTCCTTAATCTTATGTCCCTGATAAGCAACTCTCTAGTTGTGCCACCATGACTTCCATTCCTGACTGCAGGTTGTAATTATGAAGCATGACGATAGAAGTGTCCCTTTTATCTCTCATGATGCAGCATTAGAGGATTTTATTTTTTCTATACAATTAAAAGGTTAGAAATACACTAAAAGTGCCAACACAATTAGAAGAACAACTACTATGAAAAATACAAACATTCTACACATAAAATGTTCAAAAACAAACAAAAAACATCTGCTGCTAATTGGGCTATATAAAACTGAAGAAAACAGGTCAATATAGTTATTGGGATCATATGGAATCCTTCTTGCAGTAATCCAAACACATTAGTATTCTAATATATCTTAGGTAATCTATGATTTAAAAAAAAAGAATATAAGGAAAGAAAGAAAAGAAATTGTGGAAAATTTTTATATGTTATATGTGGCAGTAAGAAGCTGAATGGAAAAAGAATTGAGAAATGTTGGGAAAAAGAGAACATAAAGAAATCGTTAAGAAAAAGAGAACAGGTAAAGGGATTCCATGGTAATGAAAAGGCATTGCTTAGTTTTATTTATTTAGTTATTTAGTTATTTATTTATTTAGTTAATTAGTTAGTTACCATTTTCTCAATTCATCAAACCAGGGCATTCCCAGTTTTTTAAAATCAGTGATAGATATAAATATTAAAAAGCCATTTTCTTCAAATTTGGAATAATGTTTACAATGTTACTATCTCCTGGTTAAATCTTGTACTTCTGCAACATATGTTCTAATGTGAACCTGAGATCACAGACTGCCATATCCACATTTTATAAAGAAAATTTCAGGTACTGTAATCAACTAGTTGATTATTCATTTATATTTGCTTGCAGGAAGTTAATACTGTAACTTGTCATAATACAGGAAACCTGAAAAGTATTCTAAATCCTTCTTATTAATAAGAAGGATTTCATCACCTATAGAGTACCTACCATATCCAGGCACTATACATTTGTTGTATCATTTATTCTCACATTGAGAGAATAAAAGACATTAAATTCTAAGCACTGTGGATTTAACTATAAGGAGGATTTTCTTATAATATGAATTGTTAATATTTTTTTTTAAAGATAGATATTTATTTTAGGTGGTTTAAGGATTTTTTTTTTCTGGAAACAGGATTTTGAACATGTGGACTTATTTAGGTCAATTTCAACCCAATAATTGTGTGTCTGACAGATTCTCAGCTGCTTTTATTAAAAAACAGATTTTCTAAATAATGACCATAGTCAAAAGTTCATCACTGTTTATAGTGTGACTTCTCAGAGTCTCACAGTCAGCATAGCATTTTGTCAAATTGAAACCATGTATGATACTCATTACTTTTAAGATGGTATTTCTTTGTAATAATTTTATAGTAAATTGCTTACTTATATAAACTTATGATTTCTGATTTAGTGCATTATTGAAGCATTTATTTTTCTTACCAAATGTAACATTCTTTTTGAGGACAAGGATAGACTAAGCTGGACCTCAGTGAATGGTTGTGTAGGTTGCTTACTGCACAATCCTAGAGGAGCCATTCACATTGTATGCCTTGCAGATTTAAGTATTTATTACAACACTCTTCTGCAGATGGCAGTATGATGGCTTGTTCTAATAAAATTAGTTTATTATGACAAATTCCTCAAGATGGACACAAAAATGTCTTGAGGAAGAGTGTCTTTTCCAAATTGTAGAACGATGCCATATGAATTAGTGGCTGGCAGCCCCGTTAGGTCAGATTGTTCAGTGCCTGGCACATAGGAAACACTGGGGAAGTGCTCGTATGTTCAATGAAGATAATTTTTAAAATTTATACAATATTTTATTAGTTTCAGGTTTACAACATAGTGATTCGATATTTTTGTAGATTATACTCCATTTAAAGTTATTATAAAATATTCCCTGTGCTGTACATTACACCCTTGTATCTTATTTATTTTATAACTAGTAGCTTGTATCTCTTAATCCCCTTCCCCTACCTGCCCCCTCCCCCCACCGGTAACCACTAGTTTGTTCTCTGTACCTGGGAGTCTATTTCTGTTTTATTATGTTCACTAGTTTGTTGTATATTTTAGATGCCACATGTAATTGAAAACATGCAATATTTGTCTTTCTCTGACTGACTTATTTCACTAAGCATAATCCCCTCCAGGTCTGTCCATGTTGTTGCAAATGGCAAAATTTCATTCTTTTTTATGGCTAACATTCCATTGTATATATATTTACGCACAACAGCTCCTTTTCCATTCATGTTGATAGATACTTAGGTTGCTTCCATATCTTGGCTATCAATGAAGATAATTTGAGTACAAGAGATTTAACAACAATAAGTAAACTTTACTGAGTTCTTACATACAGTATTATATGTAATACGTAGGTATTTCATTGTGACTAATGTTTTAATTTTAAAAAATCCTCTGAATATAAACACATCTTAAATGTAATCTGACTGCTATAATGATAAAGAAAATTAAAGCTTTGAAGATATTTTATACCCATTTGTACTATTTGTATTAAGGAACACCTAGATTAAATGTAAACTGCATCCTTAACTCTCATTTTCAATCATGGTAAATTTCTGAAGTCACCAAGTACAGTTTGCTATTAACTGGGTAGAGCATTTGATAATTGAGTGGATTACTATAAGAAAATGAGGTTTTTATGGTGGCAAACCCCCCACATATTGAGATGTCTCACTTGATAATAGATTGGGAAAAAGAGTACCATGCAAATAATCATTTAAAAAAGAAATTATATTTGCTCTCACAGAGGAGTGGTCAAGGAGAGGTAAAAGGCTGAGGGTGGAGTGATGAGAGTGGGGTGAAATGGACACTGTGAACCAAACCCACTTGGAAGGAAGCCAGGATCAGCCTCAAACTGAAGGCAACATCTGAAGAGAGCCTTAAAAATAGGTTTTTCCAGTAAGACAAGTCAAATAAGGCAGAGGCAGTTAGTTTAGATCCTGACATTTCTAAAATGTCTTATTCTTATACTGCAGACCTCGATTATGCTCTCAGAACTCACTGTGTCTCCCTCTGTCTTAGCATTTGCTATTTTATACTGAAGTATATATTTATAGTTTCTCCCATAGACTATGATATTCTCCAGGTCAGAAGAAATACCCCAACACCTAGCACAGAGCCTTGTTTCATTGGCTTGTTGAATGAGACTGACCTTTGCTATTGCCTTCTTCACCACACCATCCATAATCCTCATTTCCACCTTCCGTTAATACCTGACATATTCCTTGTTAACCACTTGGTGTTCAATTATTAATGTGTTCTTTTCCTAATTAGACTGTGAGATCCTTGAGAGAAGAGATTAGATACTATTCATTTTATGATTGTCACTGACTCGCTGGCACATAGCAGGGTTCCTGTTTTTTTGTTTGTTTTTTAATAGTGAACTATCATTAAGTATTTCACTATTATGAGAAAGGAGTCTGCTATAGGTAGGAGTGAGAGGTAGGAAGATGGGATAACTTTTAAGGCTGGAAAAATATGGGGAAATTCATTGTTGGGATTAACTGATTAATAACGAGCAGCCCAGGATGACTCCTGTGTTTTGTATAATAGCCTTCGCCAAGGTAAGCTCTACTAGAAGGATAAGTTGGGGAGATAATAATGAGTTGAGACATCTGTGGAACATCCAGGCATCTAGCACAATCAGATACTTGGGTCAGTGCTCAAAAAACTGGGAACAAATATTTAGCCATCAGGAAGAGGCAATAAAGAGTAATAACAATAAGTAACCATTAAAGCACTTTCTAAGTGCTGGTATTGTTCTAAGTGCCTTACATTTATTATCCCACTTAACACTCTCATAAATCCTGGGAGACAGGCATAACGATCCCAATTTTATAAATTAGAAACTGAGGCCCAGATCTATTAAACGGTTTACCTCGGGTCACACAGCTCCCAGCCAAGTAGGATTCAAACCCAGACAGTCTGCTTCTAAAAACCACACTTAGTACAAATCCGGTGGGGAGATTCAGATTTTCATTCTTTCCTTTCCCATCTAAGAGCTGTGTGACCTTGGTTATGTTACCTACTGATTCTGTGCCTCAATTTTTTCATTTGCAAAATGAAGATAATACTACCTATCTCCAAAAAGTGTTTGGTATATAGTGGCATTCAATTGATGTTAAGTCATTATTATTTTTTTTTTTTTTTTGTGGTATGCGGGCCTCCCCCCACTGTGGCCTCTCCCGTCGCGGAGCACAGGCTCCGGACGCGCAGGCCCAGCGGCCATGGCTCTCGGGCCCAGCCGCTCCGCGGCACGTGGGATCCTCCCAGACCGGGGCGCGAACCCGGTTCGCATCGGCAGGCGGACGCGCAACCACTGCGCCACCAGGGAAGCCCATTAAGTCATTATTTTTATAAGCCTATCAATGAATCCCAGCGGCCATGGCTCTCGGGCCCGCTCCGCGGCAGGTGGGATCCTCCCTGACCGGGGCGGGAACCCAGCTCCCTCGCATCGGCAGGCGGACGCGCAACCACTGCGCCACCAGGGAAGCCCATTAAGTCATTATTTTTATAAGCCTATCAATGAATGTTGGAATGGTGGAGGAAAAGGAGATTGGGTTAATGTGGGGGATGAGAAAATGAGAGGATCCTTGATCCTTTACGGGGTAGTTGGTTAGACAAAAGTCTACTGTGGAGGCTGTGTGATCATCCCAAGGAGAAAAGGGAGGTGAGGCTTCCGGACCTGGGGTCTGGGAAGAATCTTGGAAGTCTGGTCCAGTGCAGGGCCAGTGTGTCCTCCTCTTATCAGAAGCACATTAGGTGCTGAGAGGATGAAGCAGGGGGGAAGATGCCAAATCAAAAGGCTGGTATGCCATCCAGGGCTTCCCTGGTGGCGCAGTGGTTGAGAGTCCGCCTGCCGATGCACCCGCGTACCGCAAAAAAAAAAAAAAAAAAAAAAAGCCTGGTATGCCATCTAAATGCAAGGTCCGAGTAAAGGGATTGAGCAAAGAAAAATGAAGAAATTCAGCTTAGGTGGTAGGAGGCAAAGCTTGGAGAAGTGTCTTAAGCAGGTGTCAGGGTCTTTCTAGGATGCCTGTGACCTAGAGTGTTGGCTAGAAGACAACTCTTAAAGACAGTGGTCTTATATGAACTGAGTTTGAGAGAATAGTCAAGATAATAGGAAGGAATGAGGATGAAGCATCATCACAGCCAAGGGAGGAAAAAGATGTTGTGGAGTACGCGGGGAGCTGGGAGGTCTGAGTGAGACCACATCCTCTCCAGCATCCCCAACTCAGTTAATTCCTGCCACAGCTTTATGAGGTAGATATTTCATTTATCCCCATTTTTTAGACTATAGAAAAAATTAGGCAACATAATTGCCAATATCGTGCCTGGGGTCACACAATTAGTGAACGCCTGAGTTGGGATTTGAACACAGGCAGTCTGTCTGGCTTGAGTCCACGCTTGTAATCATCTATTACACATTCCTTATTCCTGCCTGCTTTACTCTTTCAGGTGGCTCACTTTATTTCATCCCTTCTATATTTCTAATGATAGATAATCTCTTTATATCACTTCTCCTCCACGTGCTCCATGCCCAGCAAGCCTAGATGGGGGTGGGGGTGACACATTTTTAGTTTTTCACAAATTTCCCTCTCATAAATATATCTATACTCTGAGTCCTCTCCATAACTCCAAGGGCTTCAGGTTTTTTGACACCAGTTTCAGAATTAAAAACAAACTTTTTTCTGCATTTACCTCTATATTATTCTGAAATATTGACAGTTTTGGAGCAGAGTTAGGGTAGAGGAGGTAGGGAAGTGACACAGGAGGAACTTATTAAGAAAAAAATTGGTTAGCGTTTCAGAACTAGTTAATGAATTACTGAGTCACAAATGGTGGTGTTTAAACCAATTACTTTCTAAAATAATAAGGGTTAGATAAACAATACCGCTTGGCTGCTTGGTGATATTTAAAATGTAAAACATATTTCCAAATATGTGTTATATCTGTATTTAAAGAGAGAGCAAGAAAAAATAATGGAATATTAAAAACTCAGAAATGATTACATCATTTGTACCCTTTCCCTCTTTAAAGCATAGAGGATTCAAAACACTTAATGAGCTTGAAGATCTTACCAAGGTCCAATAACAATACTGTTAATAATTACATAGGATGTATTAAGGATCAATAAACTCTAGAATTTAAAACAATCTGATATGAAATTACTTCTGTATAAATTAAAATTGCAATTATAAACAACCAAAACATAACTGAATATTAATGTTGGTTGAATAAACAGATCACTGCATAAATAGAATAAAAGAACCAGGCATAAATTACGATGGTTTACTTTCAGGTCTAATATTCTTTTTGAATAGTTTAATCTCAGATAATTACCTATAGATTTTAAAAGTCTAATATTCTATTAAAACTAATTGTTTTTTCTACGTATATTTTCCATTAGCCGTAGACCTATTAAGTATCAAATTCTGATGCTAGAGACAGTGAAAAGATTCATTTGGGTGGATTTTATTGTTGGGGTAAATATAGTATGTGAAAATTAATCTTGAACTAAATTCAAAATTCCAATTTCCCCAGCCCACACTTTCTCTCTAGCTCAAAAGTTTTTAACTTTGGGCGTACTTCAAATTACCTGGAGAACGTTTAAAAATACCGTTTTACTGAATCCCACCCAGGACGATTAAATGAGTCTCTGGAGGTGGAGCATTACTGTTTCTCATAATCTTCCCAGTGATTCCAGGGTGCATCCAGGGCTGTGACCCACCACTCTGGGTTTTTTTTATTAGGTTTGATCTTAAGAGAATTCTATTGCTAGTCTGGAATGTTAGAATTTCC
This sequence comes from Physeter macrocephalus, assembly GCF_002837175.3. Taxonomy (NCBI): domain Eukaryota; kingdom Metazoa; phylum Chordata; class Mammalia; order Artiodactyla; family Physeteridae; genus Physeter; species Physeter macrocephalus. The sequence continues at coordinate 97,576,313 of NC_041217.1, forward strand.
AGGATGAAGAGGTGGTGGGTAAAAGCTACTTCATTCATTTATTCATTCACTATGAAAACATGTATATTTAGATCCTAGAATAAAATGTTGTGTGAAGGTCTAAGGAACACGCAGACAAATGATAACCAAGCCCTAATTCTTAAGAAACTTACAGTCTATTGTAAGGGAGAAAAGACAGGGGAAATGTATCTTAAAAGTTACAGAATTTAAAAATAAGGCTAGACAAGTATATGTGGCCAAATAGTAGAGGTTATTGAAATTTAAAAACAAGTACTTTAGAATTCTCATAAAAAATCATTGGAGGTTTCTGAACATGATCAGAGTTATGTTTTACAGGAAAAAAGTGAATATAGAGAATCAAGTTATATAATTATTTTGACGTTTTAGATCAAATTTAAATGAGAGACTAACAGCAAAAATGAGAATCCGGATGGGGAAGCAGATGTTAGGAATATTGTGAAGGCAAAATCCACACAATTTCTAAACTCAAGACATGTGGTGAGGATGGTGGGGTGGGAAGTGAGACCCCAGTGCAGTATTCCTGTCTGGTTTTCTAGGATTATGGTCCTGCTACCCAAGGAATAGGAAAGTATGTGGAGAGAGGAGAGAAAAGCTTTTGGACACATTGAGTTTGAGGTGCTGGTGGTATGTCAGGTTGATCCAGTGGGTGGTGTGGAGTGAGAGAGAGTGATTTCAGGAAAATCCTCACAGAGATTAAAGTAGGGAGAGACAAGAGCTACATTCCAGAGACGATTAGAAAACTAAAGGAAAAAAAGAAAGCGGATCCTTAGGAAACACCTGCCTTCGAGGGCAAAAAAGGGAAGGAGGCAAACAAATCATCAGAGTTAAACGAAGTCAAGGAAGCCAAAAGAAATACATTTTAAAATAAGAGTGATAAGTAATATAAAAAAGCAAAAGGTGACTCAGAATTAGCTCTGAGGAAAGGCCATGAGTTTGCTAACTAAAGAGTCTTGCTATCTACACCTGGGGTACAGGACGCCAAACTGAAAAGTAGCTGAGGGGCAAAATGTGTGGTAAACAACAAAGCAGTGCATATTGACCGCTCTTTGAAGAATCATAATCTGTAAAAGAAAAAGATAACTTTTTAATAGTATATGTTATACGGATATCATATTTAATGAAGGAATAAGTCTAATTGCTACATTGCAGAGGAGTTTATGGAAAGGAGGGATTAGAATAAGTGGAAAGAAACAGAGTAAAAGGAGCAGCCAGCTCACTGACTAAACATCATTTGACAACCACGATCTTCTCATCACATCTTTTTCTTAAAAGAGTCCTCAGCTGAGATCAACTAGTATGGCTTGATTAATACTGAACTTCAATTGGACAGGCAATTAATAGTAAGATAAAATGATAAGCCTGATGCTAGGTAGTTTGTTTGAATATTGCTAAAAATTAATGAAAGAAAGCAAAATTAAAGAGTTCATACAGCTCAAAGATAAACATTTACAAACACATTACAAAGCAAAATGCAAGAATTTATAACGTGAATATTAAACAAATTTTAGTATAAATTATTCAGAGTCAATTAATAAAAGTATTATTAAAATACTAGAAATGTAGAGAAAATTTAATTATTTAAGAAAAATTGAAACCAAAATAAAATTCTTTGGCTTTATAAATTTGTGATCTTAAGTGGAAAAGCTTCATTCAATCCATTTTGTTGTATTTTTCTAACTGATTGATAAGCTCTTGTCACATCTACGTGGTCTGGGAAGTGCTGCCGAGGAAGTTAAAAACTGTTTCTACACATTTTCCTCTAATTCTTTCATTTTCAAATAATTCTACCTATAGTTTGATAAGCTTAAGATCTTTTTTATTACCTTTTTTCTTTCCAGGAACTGCAGTTTTTAAAATTAAGGCAGAACTGTTGTTTCGATTTTTTTTGTTTAAACATTTTCAGTTTGTCTTTACCACCTTTAATTGTATTTTATGTACTTGGAGATTCCTACACAGAGTTACTCTCTCACTTTCAATACTGTCTTATTTATATGCCATCAGAGTAGGATGATTCTTGCAATATGTTTGCAGCAGCATGATATGTTTGCTTATTATATTAAGCAGTGACCACTTTAGAATTGTAGATTATTTTTTGGTTTGTCATTTTTGTACAAATAAATTGTTGATTTAATCTTATCATATAAAATTTTCAGAATAAAAATAAAAATATTATACAAACAAAATTACTGGTATCTTGGTACTTCAAATTGGTGTCATAGAGTTGAATGTGAAATACCAAAAACCTGTATTGAAATCACTGCTTTGCTAATAATATCTTAGTTCTTATGTCTTAAAATAACAGCATTCATACTTGGTGGACTTTTATAAGTGAGGCACTATATGTTCAGTGGTTCAAATTTACATGATGCTCTATGATATTCTGTAATTTAATTATTATGACCCTAGTGTAAAGTAATAAAATTGCTGAGGTAATAAGTTGCTTATTAGGGGAAGCAATTCTCTTGCCATTCAGTTTTGCTCTTTACATTAGACTGAAACGTCAGATATCCACAGGAAAGAATACTAATACTTTAATAACTGTGTTTTTATTCTTTGAATTGTTTATGAGATTTTTAAAAATTATTTAAATTATTGTTTTACTTGAAGAAAATGATTTACTAAATTATTTTGCACTTCCATTGTTTGCATTTAACATGTGACAGTAAATGATATGAATGTAAAAGCAATTCTATTTCAAGTGTTTCAGTTTTAATAATTTAAGACCATGCTTTAGGTGAGGAAAACTACAAAAAAATTAAGATTGCCTATTGTAATTTAATTTTTAGAATTTTTAATTTTATTTATTTTGTTTCTAATTTTATTTATTTTCTGACATCTTTCTATCTATCTATTGGAATACCCACACATTTCACACACATATACATAGATGTTCTGACTCTATGCTTCTGCTTGAAAGTTGTGTTATGCCTAGAATAACCTAGTTTGTCCTTCCCACCTTTTCAAATCTCATTCATTCTTCAAGATACTGTACAAATCCTACCTGTTCTAAAAATTTTCCTTAATCACCATAGCATGAAATTCTCTCTCCTTCCATTGAATATCTTTAGTCTTTAATATTTCTATCACTAATTCATTACACATGTACTTCTTCCTCGTAGTTCTTGGAATGTTACACTGCTAAAATATTTTTACTTAACTTTTATTTACAATCAACTAAACTGTAAAATTATTGAGAACAGGTTGTTTCCTGAGTAGATCTTTATCAATTTGATCTCTGATTGCCTTTTGCAAAAGATAGCAAATACAAGATAAACAAGCAATAAAATCTCCACTGCAGCTATATCTTATATTTATATGGGAAAGATATATATAGATATATATGTGTATGCAGAGACTTTAATAACAATTAAATATAAGTTAATTCTGATTAGCCTATTACAACTTTTCAAATTTATTCTCATGTTTTGCCCTATGACTGATAATAACTTGGGAAGGTGAGTTTCCTTACAGAAGAAACTGATACTTAGAGGATTATAATATGACTGCAAAGATTTGATCATTATTACTTAATTAGCTAGGCAAGCACCATAATTAGAACTCTAGGAGTCTTCTAAACCAGTGCCTATCAAAATATCTGTAGTGAGACAGATGAGTTTACCACCCACTTTCAATGTCACCATTATTTTTAAAATAATATAATATAAATGAATTACTAGGGAAAAAAACCAAAAATGTATACAAAACACAAATCTAAACTTTTTGTTATTGGATTCAGCAGCCATCCGATGACTTTAACAAATAGCTGTAAAAGTTCTGACATGGTTATCCTCAATGTGCTTATCATTTTGGTTGGGTAACAAATAGCAGAGGGACCAGCTCCAGTCTCTGGACTACACTTTGAGTACTGTCTATGTCAGTCATGACATATTCCTTCTAAGAGAATCATTTTCATCCAGAACATCTGCCACCTAAGTGGAGATGTTTACTCACAAGTAATCTCTGCTTCCCACCATTTAGAGCTGATTGAATTGGGACCAAAGAATAGGCTGGCTAGCAATCTATGAACTGTGGCCAGTCTTGAAAAGATGATGGGTCCTTCAGTCTTTTTGTCTCTGGATTTAGATCTAATCAGTGAAAAAATGATTCTCTATGATAGCCCAAGGTTTTGTACATGCTTAAAATATGAGCTAGCAGAAACTCTGAGTAAACTGTGAAATTTGGATTGGGGCAGAGAAGAGGAAGAAGTGAAATACAGCTGAGTCATATTAATAGTGGCTTATTAAAGATTCAAAAACGCTGATGCTGAGGTACAAAAAGCTGCCATAACTCTAGAATTGCCTTTTAACTCTAATATCTCTTAGCCCCAGGCATGAAACAGCATTTTCTTTGAATGTCCTAAGATACAGATCCCATACTTCTTGCAATGTACATATATATCCTAGCTGGCATAAATGGGTCTAAATTATAGAAGAAAGTTAGCTTATCTAAGACATAGTCCAAGGCTCTTTCCCTTATTCCAAATAAGCCCACTTCAGAAACAATAGATGCCGTATTTGAAAGGCAGGTTGTTAGTGTACCTGTCTCTTATTGGCTTCCAGTCCGCAATGAGATTGTAAGCCAAACTGGGTTGGTCTGATGGAACTTTATGTTTGCTATCAAATATCTGTCTCCCACCTACGTATCTACTTTTAAAATTCTTTGTTTCCAACATATTCCCTCCAAAAGATTGCTTACAACATTTTCCATAATTAATTATAGTCTGATTTTTCTCAAGGAGGGAATCCTTTAAAATTTATATTAAATTATTTCAGTAATGGATGTGCCTCCGCAGCTTACCTGCCCTCTGTCTGTCCTCTGATTTGCAGAACTCTTTAGAACCAGACCTCTGTCTAATGGACCAGGCATGTGCTTTTAGTTTGTATGAATCCGGACACATATCATGTGTTAGTGGCTTTTGGAATCACCCCAGAAATCAAAGGTGCAGGTTTGAGATTGAGTGCACAGTAATTCTCAAAACATGTTTTATTACCCTGATGCTTGTTTTTTTTTTTTTTCAAATTAACGTGTTCAGATTATTTTTAACTCCTTAGCTACATTAAAGTAGCATACTTGCTTTGTAGTAAAGAAGTATCTTTTAGTTTAAAAATGGAAACATAACTTCTTTTATTATTCTCCCATAAATTCTAAATTTTAAATTACTGCTAAACTAAATGGTTTGTATCAGAAGGTAACAATATGGGGTATTAGATTAAAACAAACTCCATGTAATCTTACTGAGCCAGTAGGACACAGAAATAAGAGAAAATGTGTGAATCACAGGAAAGAAAGGATGTTGGATGGATCTGTAAAATGCTTTATGTTGTGGTATCAGCTGATTGATAGCAGCGATTCTCAGAAGGGTTCCAATATTATGCCTTTTAAAAGCTGGGGATTAGTGCAACCATGGTGAACAGCACAGTGACACTCTGGCAAAGAAAAAGGGTCAGGGCTGGCAAAATGTGGCAGGTGTCAAAATAAAAGGTTAGGCTCTGTGCCTAGGGACCCATCTGTCAGATACAAGTATGATAAGGCAATTAATGTATTTATTTATATTGCTCATGACAAATCACGTACTCCATAAAAATGGTCAATTTAAACATTCTCCACTGTTCTCTAGAAGTTAGAATTAATATAAAAATAAAATGTTCAAGACAAAAAGCAAAGTCTAATAATAAAATGGCTTGTCTATATAAATAAATAAAGGTTTGAGGAATTATAGTAGTCTACATTGCAGGATAAGAACTATTAGATATAACATCTTGACAATATAGTGATTATATTCAGGATAATACAAAATCCATATTTATGTTGCAAGATAATTTCGGGAGCATTCTTTGTAAGTTCACCATGCTTATTATTCCATTAGGCTAGATTTCATAACCTGATAATAAAATGAAGCCCAGAAAAACTATGTGGAAATAGAAATTTAGAAATCCAAGATATGTCTTGCATTTTCTTTAAATGTTTAGTTCACAACCTTGTCATTATTAGAGCTTTCGTTTTCACTTTGTGACTAATCCTGACTCCTCTTTAATTTATCTATCATTTATTTAGCTTTCTCACTACTTCTGCTTTACAATCTGTTTAAACTAGAGTATGTTTAGATTCAATATTCATCAGTGATACATTTTTACATATAAAATAAATTATTGTAAATGTTTTAAACATCATGCTATTTTACTAGTCAATAAAAATCTAACCCATAATACTGAGAAAAATGAGATTTACTACAGTCTAAAGTTTTATGCAAAAACTGACCCCCATATTTTCCCCTGAATAATATAAAGATCTCAATTATCTTGTTTTAATAAGTGAAGCTCACACCTTATGGTAATACCAAAATTTGAAGAGAAACAATATATAAGTCTATAGTGTAATATGCTATATAGAGGGAAAGTTCAAGTTATTTAATTGTAGGAGGAAAAAGTGCCAATATAACTATATTATTGCCAAGTTGCACATTTTGTCTGCTAAGTGATGAAATTTAACAAGTGAAGCCATTGGAATAGTAAAGAGAATCATTTGGCTTTGAAAAAAACAGAGGTATTATATTCAATAGATTTCTTTTCTTTATGTTGATGCAGCATTTATGCCCTCATCAGTACTTTCGATTTATTAGAAGGATATTGGTTAAATTCTAAGTCAATGATTTTTCTCTCCAGAATTTCCTTCTAGCCCTTGACATCATTACATTATTAAACTACCTTCTATTGGTCATATGAAACTTGGCTTTCCATAGTATAACAACGTTAGAGTAGGAGTCGAGGAAGGAAAGTAAATTAAAATATAATAAACACAAACTATGTTATATTTTCTATTTAATGCTCTGATACATGATTTACAAGTTATGTTTGAAGTTTAATTGTAATAAACCACTACTTAAAATCGAATTCACTCATGGCTTCATTTCCTGATTCAGAGTTCAATGTTGTTCCTATTGCCGGTTTTATTTCGTTTGAACCTCAATCTTCTTAATTAGCTCTGTTTCCTATCTATTTATTTTCATTTGCCTGGATGTACTTGAAAATGCATCAGGTCAAAAATATTCTTATTCACCATTCTGTACAACTCTTCAAAACTCTAGGGTATGCTACATGATAAAATAATAATTTCAACAGAAAACCGTGATATCACTGAATTTTGTTATGGAATAAGAAGAATAATACATCAAACAGAAGGTAAGATTTTGTTTTACTACTAAACAGTGAGAATTCTCCATTTTAAGTTTGTTTTTTTGCAGTATATGTTCTATCTTTATATGGGAAGAAAATATATAATGGGGCTCATTTTATAAAATGAGAAATCACCTCAATTTGTACTTTTATTTTTCTACAGAAGTATATGAAAAAAATTTTGCTGGGTATCCACTCACTTCAATTCAGCTATTTGAAGAAATTATGAAAATTCTGATGAGTTTTAAAATTCTCATTTTCTCCAGCATAGTATAAACATGTATTGGTCTATCATCACAGGTATGCTTTCATAAATTTCCTCACCAATCAGATAAAAATTCATACCAATTTGAAAAATTGTTTTCTTTATTTTTCTTAAAGCTTAACACATATGAGAATATTTGGGGAAAAATTCATTTTCTCATCTGTCGTTCTTTCAATCCATGGTAACAGTAAATGGTATTCATGAGTATCTTAATTATTTTAGCAAAGGATGAAATTCTTAGTATAAAATCTGTTATCAAAGAAAATACTCTAGTGCAATTTTATTTCATGTTATGAAAAAAATGCTATCATTTTCAAGAGTCCTTTTGTTTACAAATCTTTGAGATATGTTCCCACCAAACATCAAATGATGTTTTTCATCAGCATAAAATGATGTTGGATCTCATCCATTCTCAAAGTATCATCCGTACCACCATCTCATACCCTCCATTTTTGTTCCTGCTATAGTTCCTGGTTTGTTTGTTTTTTAAATGATCAATCACTCACACATCACAAGGTAAGTACTATTATTATCCTCATTTACAGATGAGGATACTCTGGTATTAAAAAAGGTTAAATAATTCTTAAAATGTGAACCCATCTTATTTTAGTAGTTAGACTTCTATCCATCTACTTACTTGCTCAAACAAGGAATGCCAGAATGTTGAAGAACTAAAGAGCATAAGTGAGAAAGTTACACTATAAGGTAAGAAAAAATTTAATAAACTATGAAAATGAAAAAAAAGCAGCCAACATTCTGAAACAGCAAAAAAATTTGTTGGGGACCAAGTATATGGATATTAAGATGGAAAGTGGCAATGAAATATGAATAAGAAGCAACACTAGCAAAATGTGTGAAAGCTTAAGATAATGGAAAGGGAAGAATAATAGAAATGGTGATGGAAGAAGCATACAGTTTTTCTTGGCCTCTAACATATGATTATTGAATAATTCTAAGAGACTATTTCCTGTATTAGTTTCAATAAAATAGAGAATAAAGAAGTATCTATGTTTCTGGGATTAAAAATACTGTAGACCTTCATGATCTTTTGTGATTTGTCAGGTGAATAGTTTATTATGTCAGAAGGCATTATTGTATGATGGTTTAAAGGATGGACTTTGTAGACAGCCAGGAGCTCAAATCCTGGCTCTCCAACTTCCTATTATGCTTATGATCTTGGCAGTGGAGTATCAGAGCCACCTCCTACTGGATCATGATAGCTGATTATGTGCATCTCTTCCCAACATCACGTTCACTGACATCACACTGATAATTTGAAATCAGCCAAGTTGAGATTAGTTACATGGCAAAAATTGGCAAACCCTATAAATCAGGGCTTTTACCCCCATGTCCCAGCTTACCAGCACACCCCTGGACCTCGGGAAATTCCCTAATCTTTCTGGGCTTTTAGTTTTTTTCATCTGAGAAGAAAAAATAAATATGACAGGTCCTCATAATGTTCTGCATACCTTTCCATGGATGATATATTTCACATGATGCCTGGTACCTAGTATAAACATCAATAATGGTAGCACTCTAGTAATTTAATTCAGCCTAGTACATAAAACACTGAACCATTTTGCTTTTCTAACACACTAGAAAACATTTCAATTAGTTCATCAAAATTCCAGGAGAGGAGGATTTGTAAAAATTATTTTACTGGCTTTACAGATGGAATGATTTCTCCTATATATTTTTAGATTTTGTAAAGAAGACAATTGCTAATACTTGTATAGTATATTTCTTCTGTACATTAGTTTAGAAAAACTTCTGCTTTCTACAGTGACTCATATAGAAGCTCAAGGGCATCCTATGGGGTTTTAACCCACCATCCCCTAAATTAGATTGTCAATGGCTTTAGTTCTTCAAAACTTCTTGATAAGTTAATTCAAGGACTGATGTTGGCTGTATACCCCACTGTTTGGAAAGCTCAAACAGAAAATTCTGAGCCAGAGGCCACTATGTCTATCAAGATGACAGGCTGTATGTATGCCTTGAAACTTTGAAGGTAGCAACTGCAGGAAATAAAGAATTTAAGAAAAGATTAAACAGTCTAGAGATAACCCCGCTTAGTTGCTTACTTAACAACTCTCTCATCTAGGTAGTCTTCAATATGGATTTATTCTTAAGATCCTTGTTTCATTTCTCTGGCCTTGGAATATAATTCTTTGTAATATTTTAAGATAAGCTATACCTACCCACTTTCCACTATAGTTTACAAAGTATGAAGATCATCTATTGTTAAAAATATTAAGTTGAATTGTAATGTCCTTTAGTACTTCAAAGACTTCATGGTAGATTGTTTACAAAAATGACTAAAATAATCCCCCCATCCCTGTCTGCACACACCTATAGCATTATGACTTTGCTGTTCCTCTCATCAAGAGCTAAAGTTTCTCTGCTCCTTCAATCTGGGCTTTATCAGGTGGCTTGCTTTGGCCAATAAGACATCAGGAAACATGTTGAAAGTAGAGATTTGACAAGCACTTGCACATCTGGGCTTGCTGTCTTTGCTGCCCTGAGACTGACATGTGAAGAAGCTCGAGCTAGCTTCCTGGAGGATGAGAGACCACATGGGGTGGAGATGAGACATACCAGCTAAGGTCCCCAATATCAACCAACCTGCTAAACACCAGGCACATGAGCAAGGCCATTCTAGATTATTTAGCCTTAGATGACCTGTCTGCTAACTGGACAATCAACTTATCATCCCACAGAATCATAAGCAAAAATAGAATAGTTGTTGTTTGAAGCCAGGGGTCAGCCAATCTACAGCCCATGAGCCAAATGTAGAACACGACATGTTTTTGAAAATAAAGTTTTATTGGAACATAGCCACAGTCATTTGTTTATGTATTGTCTATTGTTGCTTTCATACTGCAATGGCAGAGTTGAATAGTTGTAACAAAGACTATATAGGCTTCAACGCCTTCAATATTTACTATCTTCCCATTACAGAAAAAAAAATTGCTGATCCCTGTTTTAAGCCACTAAGTTTTGGGGTGGTTTGTTAAGTAGCAATAGAAAAATGACACAGACTTATTTTCCAAAAAAGGGAATATATCTCATTTCTTATTAAGCTAATAAAGTCCTATGCTCATGAACAAAATACATGCATTGGGCTTCCCTGGTGGCGCAGTGGTTGAGAGTCCTCCTGCCGATGCAGGGGACACGGGTTCGTGCCCCGGTCCGGGAGGATCCCACATGCCGCGGTGCGGCTGGGCCCGTGGGCCATGGCAGCTGAGCCTGTGCGTCCGGAGCCTGTGCTCCACAACGGGAGAGGCCACAACAGTGAGAGGCCCGCGTACCGCAAAAAATAAAAATAATCGTGAGCCATGGCCGCTGAGCCTGTGCGTAGGCTCTGCAGCGGGAGACCCCACAGGGGTGAGGGCCCCGCGTACAGAAAAAAAAAAAAAAAAAAAAAAAAAGCATTTTTTTCAGCGTCAATAACCTCTTTTATGGCAAAAACAATACCATTTCAGTTTGCATGTCTAAAGTATAGTTATGGGGACTGCTAGCTGCACACCAATATCTGTTTTTTCCTTTTTCCATAGTAATACATTTGGCACCGGGCTTATAGCCACTCAGTCAGAGATTACAACTATGAGCCTGATTCTCAGTTGTGTGTGAGCACAGGACAAAGTTTTCACTTCTGGACTATGAATGGAAATGATGTATGCATTTACTGTGCTTTCTCCATGCTCCCATTCCCCTTCCCCTTCCATTCCCCTAACTGGAATGTACAGAAACCTGATTTACCTGATGCAGACAGGTAGAATGCTCTAGAGAATGGAGGGGATACAATGAAAGGAAATTTAGACAGTTAAAAACCATGTGGAGCAGTGCCATACCCCCCAACTTGGACCACGAGTTAATGTTGGACGATTAACATGAGAGAGAAATAAACTTGAATCTTCCTTAGGCCACTGAATTCTCCTTAAGAGTCTTTCTGGCAGCAGACTAATCTTATCCTAACTAATGCAATAGTTTTGTGCAATATATTTTGGTACCCAAATGATTTAGTTAGTAGAATGTTGGACCTTGGGTCAAAAACTCTAGGGTACTTTGATAAATTTTGCCCCAATTTTCTGAATTGGCTAGAGGCTAGTCACTTATAGGAACTGTGATTTTGTTTCCCTAGATAAAAATATACAACTCCAGATAGGCTAAGCAGGAATTTTGAAAACTAACCTTACTAATTCCTATTTCTACCAAGTAAGAGGACCACAATAACTGGTGATTGCCCTAGGCATGTGTCATTTTAGTCCCAAGAAATGCTTATATACCAACATAGTGCCTTAGGTAATATAATGGGAAATAATCAAGGTGAGTTTTTTGGTACTTGGACAGCTAGGGATAGTTCTCCTTGAAAAGACACATATACTCCATTTTGAGGCAATGAGAAGAAAACAGGGAAAGAGGATTTTAGTTACATTCTGAATATACACTCAATGATGGCAGCCAGTAAGTCTCAAACCTTAGTGTGTATGAGGGGAATTGTTAAGCATGCAAATTTTAGTTCTCTCTCTTCCTCTCCTCACACTCCCAGAGATTATGTTTCAGTAGGACCAGGAGGCTTACCTATAATCTCCATATTTAAATATTACTCTAAGTGATTCTGAGATAGGGGGTCAGTGACCCTTCTTTGGAAACCATAGCCATGACAGAAATTAAATTCACATATTAAGAGTCAGCTCCAGGAAGTGGAGAAATCTAGATATCGCAGATAAATTGTGGAGAAAAAAGAATTAAGGTTTCCAGAAGAAAAGCTTCTAGTTTTTAAATATTCTTTCAGGAACAATTTTGTTGAAAAACTAATGAGGAACAATTCTGTTGTAAAACTAATGAGGAAACTAATTACCAAACACAAGAGTAAAAAGGAAATTGACCTATTTTGCCTGTGAGTTTCCTACTCAGTGTTCAGTGTCCAGTTTAAAAGTAACCATCTTTGAAAGTGATATCAGGCCTCCCTGTCACATGCCTTCATCATACTCCATAATTGCTGGATCAGAGCAAGAATCGAGTTGAGTTTAGTTGTCTAGCTGCATGTCTTCCCTAGTGGACTAAATGCTCTTTAAGGAAAGAAATTGTCTCTTTCTTGTGCACCAAAGTATCCCCAGAGCTTATTAGGATGCCAGGAATACGCCAAGTGCTTAACCATTATTTATTGAAGGAATGAATCTCTGAATGGAAAATAGCCGGTTGATTTTACCAACATAGGAAATGGACATGAACTGTAATGAGACCAGGTGGAAATTGCCTAAAGGGTGTGCTGCTATCAAACAGATAATGACTTAAGCAACACAGACGGCAGAGGTATATTCAGAAGATAACGTTGAGCCATGTGGCCTTGAGGACATTCTTGTTTGGAGAAGGGAGTAGATTTTAGTGCATGGGCAAGGATTGGAGATAAAAATCCTTATTCATAAGAACAATCTCCCTGTAAGAACTACGCAGTTCTTACAGGGAGAACTGTAAGAGACTCCTTGGGGTCTCTTACAGTTGGGGTAGAGACTTTGACCCAGTTTGATTTTCTGTTCTGTTATTCTATAATTACTGTGGTTATTCTTCAGTGTTATCAAATAGTCTTTTGGGTAAGCTTGAGGATGGTGAGCTTGTGAGGAATAGAGCTGGTGGTTAGATTTCCCAGCTGTCAGAGAAGTAATCATCCCAGATATTAGAATCCAGACTTGAGTAAAGAAACGGACAACTGAAATGTGGATTCTTAAAAATTCAAACTCACAGAAACAGAGTGGAATGGTGGTTGCCAGAAGCTGGGTGGAGGGGGAAATGGGGAGATGTTGGCCAAAGGGTACACACTGTAAGTTATAAGTTGAATAAATCCTGAGGAACCTAATGTACAGCATGGTGAATATAGTTAATGATAGTGTGATTGTATACCTGAAATTTGCTAATAGAGTAGATCTTAAGTGTTCTCCCTACAAAGAAACAGAAACAAAAACGATAACTATGTGAGATGAGAGATGTGTTAATTAGCTTGATTGTGGTAATCATTTCACAATGTATAGCAAATCGTTACATCTTACACCTTAAATATATACAATTTTGGTTTCACAATTATACCTCAGTAAATCTGGGGCTGGGGGGTGGGGAGGAAACACAACTGACTTAAAACATAATCTATCTCTCCAGATTATGTTTTTAACAGAATTGTTTAAAATTTAAGTAAAATATATTATTTGCCTGCTTTAAAATTCAGGTTTTATAGTTTCTGTGTATTCCAAGCATGCCAGAGAAGAAATGAAGGACACAAATACATTAGAGAAGAAAAGGAAAGAACTTGTGAAAAAGGTACAAATGCAGCCTGAAAAGGGTGCAAGCCAGTCCCAGAAAGCAGTTAGCCAGCTGCACGAACTGGGAAAAGTCACTTAACCTCTTCTCTACCTGAATCTCATTAGTAAAATTAGGAGAAAGGATGAAATAATTTATAAGGTTTCTATTAGCTTTAAAATTTTTATGAGTTCAGAGCCTTTAAAAACTTGGCATCTTCAAAAAAAACAGCACTGAGAATTTTTTTTCAATATTCCTTTTATCTATAATGGAAACAAGTTAAAAATAATTGGCCTAATGTTCACAAATCCATTAAATATTTACTGCTTACTCTCTTGATGACCATTTTGATTCAATATGCATGTATAAATCATCAATATTTCCAAAATTCAAAAATGTGCACTAAGGAATTTTATGGCTTCTGTGATGGTTTTGAACTAAAATAAGATATACTTTCTTGTTTGTGTGTTTTTATGCTTATCATTTGTCAGTAAGCCCTAGAATCTAAGTATAATATTATATATACATGCTAAGTGCTTAGTTTATCATTATAACTTTCATCTTTAATTGCAAATTGCATAACTTTTCTAGAGTTTCTCCATTTATTTTTAAAATGTTAGTGTCCAGGTAACAACCAGAAAAAAAAGGAACTTCTCCAAACCATGTGGTATGCTAACACTGAAAATAAAATGAGTGTTATTTCCCATGAGGGAAATGTAGTTAAGGATAAAGAGGAGATAAATATATAGATAAGAACATTTGCTTATACACAAATAATGTGATAATTCTACTTTATAATTCTGTACATTTTTCTTATTTTAATTGAATCTATGTCCCTGCTAGTATTTTGCTTTTTTAATAAAAAATTTATTATTGAGTTTTCTTCTTAATGACATACTGCCATCTTTTTTTGTATTTACCCCAAATATTTATAGAATAATTCTCTATACTAGATGTTGTACAGTAAATATTTGTTGGTTGTTGATTGATTAACATTTTAAATGCTGCTTCCAACACTTCCTTCCCATCCTCAATGTGACAAATACTGTCACTACCTACCTTCACAGCCTTCCACCCCTGATTCTTCTAGGGACATGTAAGGCTGTTGTGGCCAATGAGACACAAGACTACATCATCTTGCAAGATTTTTTTCATACTCTTCAGACAAAGAGGAGGGATGCCTTTTCATTCAATCTTTGAATAGTCTTTTGAGAAGCTATCTGAAGCTATTGTAGCCTTCTTGTAAGGCTGGAGAAAGTAACACACATGCAGAGGATGGCAGAAAAGAGAGATTCTGAACCAACTGTGTAGTACCACCCTACATCTAAACAAGAATTCTTGACACATGACATAATAAATTTTCCTTACTGTTTAAGCCACTTTTAGTTGGGTCTTCTGTATCTTGCAGCTGAAACTGATACACTCGTTCCTTTATTTCCAATCTCCATACATATAAACATGATATTCTTTAGAGCCTATGTAGTCTGAAATCTTAGATAAGAGTAAAATAGCACACCAGTACTATTTCCTTTGAGAAAAACACTGGCCACAGGTGTAAGCACTACCTCAACTATATAATAATAATGACAGTAGTTTACAATTATTGAGCACTTTCAATGAATAAAAAAGACATTGTGCTACGAACTTCACCTATATTATTTTATATTCACAACAAACGTCTAAATTGGGGAATAACATTATCTCTATTTTTAAAAAGCAGAAAATGTGGCAGCAAGATAATAAGTAACCCACAGCTAATAAGTGAATAAACTGAAGGTTTGATTGGAATCAGCTAGTTATCATTATGCTATCTCTTAATAAATATGTGTGGAGGAAGGTGGAGGAGCATAACATTTTATGACAAGAAGATATTCCATACCTATGTAGAATTCTTCAAAATTGGCAGCCTTTAGGAATAAAATGAACAGACTAGCACATCATCTTGGTGTTCTCTAAGCTTATCACTCATAGCTCTGTGCACAGACTGAACTAATAATTTACAGGTATGGGAGTGGGGGGATATAGCACTGTATGTATAGCATATGTAATTCAAGGAAGAATATTTAAATGACATGTAGCAACACTAATATTTCTCTACATTAGGAAAATTATACACGTTCACTGATAGTTTCAAAGTTATAGATAGACACACCTCTGAACACAATTAGAAAAACATGCCATATTTCCCTGGACATACTTTATACCCCTTCTATATTGAAAAAAATACTGAATTGAATTGGAGCAGACCATTAAGTTGAATCAGAGTTTATCATTTTAAAAATTACTCTTTTATTGACTTTGAGAATCTAGGAGACTCAGGATATAAAATACGATTTTTTTTCTGAGTAGACCACAATTCAAGATCCACAGTGACTAAAATTGGTATTGAAATTGTCAAAATTAATTTTCTTAAACAATTTTATCAGTAACTAATAATATATCAATATTTTACTCAATAGACATGATCTTTAAGACTAATTTTAAAATTTTACATATTATTTTATAATGTATTTGTTATATAAAATTGATATATATCAGGGCTTCCCTGGTGGCGCAGTGGTTGAGAGTCCGCCTGCCGATGCAGGGGACACGAGTTCGTGCCCCGGTCCGGGGGGATCCCACATGCCGCGGAGCGGCTGGGCCCGTGAGCCATGGCCGCTGAGCCTGTGCTTCCGGAGCCTGTGCTCCGCAACGGGAGAGGTCACAACAGTGAGAGGCCCGCATACAACAACAACAACAACAACAACAACAAAAAATTGGTATATATCAGTAAAAATATTTTATATTTAAAAATCATGAAGCATGAAAATATAACAGTCATGAACCCTGCAGCCAGCTCAGGAAGTAGAATATTACCCATGTCACCAAGGCTGTACATATGCTTTCCTCCAAACCCCATCTCCCTGCCAATCCCAAAAGGTAACCAATATCTTTAATGTTGGGTTTTCTGATGTAGATGTATCTATTTCTAGATTTTGAAGTGTATAACATGATATTATTAACTTTGTGGTTTGCAACTTGCTTGTCTCACTCAAGGCTATGTTTCTTAGATTCACTGTGTTGCATGTAGCTATAATTTGTTCATTTTCATGGCTACATAATTTTCCACTGAGTGCCTATATAACAGTCTCTTAATTCAGTCACTTAACAAAGAATATTTTGGTTTTTTTCCAGTTTTAAAAATTTCTATTAAATATGTTTATTGTGTGTTCAAATTATCTCTATTTTTAAATTTCTTTCTTCTTAATGTATCAACAATTGAAAGGGCGACTGGAAGTCTCTATGATTGGAGATTTATCACTTTGCTCTTGTTTCAACCATTTTTCCTGTATATATTTTGGAGATGTTTTATTAGGTGCACACAATTTAATTATTTAATATTCTGATGAATTTTTTGACATGTATTTGGCCACTTTATTCCTAACTATGCTGTTTTATTCATTGAAGTTTATTTTATCAGTCTTCAATAAAACTACAGTGGGTTTTTTAAATTAATGTTTTCCTGCTATATATTTTTCTATACTTCTTTCAACTTTTTCATGTCCTTATGTTTTAGTGGTGGCCATTTAGAAGAGGGACTCTAAAATTGTCTTTTTAGTTGATGTTTAGTCCATGTCTTAAATAAACTTTCCTAGAAAATGGACATTGAGGCAAAAGCTAATGTGCTATGACTTTCTTGGGTATGCAATCCCAGAGAAGCAGGAGTGAAGGAAAAACTAAGGATAATAAGGAGTATATTGTTGAGATGGTCACAGCTTTGCATCACAGTTGGTTGTTAATTGTTGCAGGATATCCCAGAAGGGTTATATGTAACTAATTGCAACTTGGAACAGTCCAGTGAGGGGAAGGAAAAGCAAACAATTTATTTGCAGTATCCTCTGTTTTCTATATGCCCCATGCAGTAATAACTCCCCAGTTTCTGGGTTGTGTTAGTTGGCCCCTCCAGGTATATGCTGGGGAAGCCAGAGCCTCCAGGCATGCAATACGGCCAACAGGCAGATGTAATGTCTTTATGTCAGTTGGTGCAACATGTGAAGGCTTCTAAATTTGTGGCAAGGAAGGTGGCAGTGGCAGTGGCAGTGTCCGGAGCTTCATAACTGTGGAAGGTGTGACTATTTGCTAGAGTGTCACTCCCTCTACCCCATCACTAGTGAGGGAAGTGTCTGAGGTCTGGAGATGTAGGTGGTTTCAAGCAGATCTCAGGTAGTGCATAAACCAAGCCCAGTATGGTCCATCCCTGGCACCACTTGGATCAGCTTGCAGTCAATCTCCTGTGAGTACAAGTGCCCACACTTTTTTCTCTGAAAGCCGAGGTGCAAGTCCAATCTGTTTAGGAGGTAGTGAATTGTAAGAAACTGAAAAGCTTACAGAGTTTTAGCAAATCATAGTTACAGTCCTCATTGCTGCAGCTGGTCCAGTGCTATAATTAAAGGATTTAAGGAATAAAAAGTGCAGAGAGTAACAGAAATGCAGAGAGAAAGAAGATGGCATTATGTTAGGTTTAGAATATTTAAAACTTGTAAGGATTCAGAAATTATATCATCTTTAGTTTTTTTCTTATTTTCATCCCCCCTCCCACTAAACACATGTCAAACATTTTTCACTTATTATGGAATTGATCTTCTTAACATTTACCCCTTTATGAATACTTTTAGAATGAAAAATACATTTTTTAACTTCTCCTAAATGCAGTGAGAATGGATTTGTTGTGTAAATTCTAAAATTGATTCTACTTTTGAGTGGTCCATCATGCAGTAAAATGTCAATTAGATAACGAAGTTTCTCACTATCCTACGTGATTCTTTGAATGAGGCTATGAAGTTAAGCCACTGTAAAAAATATAAGAACAAAACGTAAAGCTGATTGTTCTAGACCCTATATAGAGTATGTATTTATAAAATACAAAAGTTATTTGAAATGTTAACCAAAAAGTTTCCTAGGTACAACTTGATGGGATATAACTCAATATTGGAAGACAGAAAAGAAGGGTAAATATATTTTTAACAAGCTTAGTGGAAGGTGGAGGAGCATAACATTTTATGACAAGAAGATATTCCACACCTATGTAGAAATCTTCAAACTTTGGTAGGAACAGAGGGAATAAGGAAACAAGGGAAGGGGACAAAAGGAGTAAAACCATTGGAGAATTCTGTAAAGAATTCCCCTCCTGGGTATATAACCAAAAAAACAAAAAAACTTTTCAATTCAAAAAGATACATGCACCCCAATGTTCATAGCAGCATTATTTGCAGTTGCCAAGATATGGAAGCAACTTATGTGTCCATCAGCAGATGAATGGATAAAGAATGAAATACTACTCAGCCATAAGAGTGAATGAAATTTTGCCATTTTCAGCAACATGGATGGACTTGGAGGGCATTATGCTAAGTGAAATAAGTCAGACAGAGAAAGACAAATACTGTATGATATCACTTGTATGTGGAATCTAAAAAATAGAACAAATTAGTGAATATAACAAAAAGAAGCAGACTCACAGATATAGAGAACAAACTAGCGGTTACCAGTGGGGAGAGGGAAGGGGGAGGGGCAATTCAGGGATAGAGGAGTAAGAGGTACAAACTACTAGGTATAAAATAAGCTATAAGGATATATTGCAGAACACGGGAATATAGCCAATATTTTATAATCACTATAAATGGAATATAGCCTTTAAAAATTATGAATCACTATATTGTACACCCATAACTTACATAATATTGTACAGCAATTATACTTCAATTTAAAAAATTTTTTTAAAAAGAAAAAAAATTCCCATGACACTCTCCTGATAAACATTACAAGGCTATCGTGAAGGCAAGGAACAGTGTTTGCTAAAGAGGGAGTTCAACTACCTGAACTTTCTCCCAAAGCAGAGTATCTGAAAACATGTTAATTATATTGATAAATGTATGCCCAGAAGGATGCCACGAAATTAGTGAGTTAGAATATCTATAATTAATTTTCATCAACGTGGAAAAACCAATTGGTGATACAAAAGTGACAGGACAATTAGAAAAATAATGGCCATCTAATCAATATGACTCTTCTCTGTTTGCTAGTTTTCTGCCTGTTTCACTGACACCCCATAGTTTCCCATCCCAGCTAAAGAGGGGCTCTGACAGCAATTCCTGGGATGGAGTTCTGTGAGATAGGCCTGATCATAGGAATAGGGTGAAATTCCTTCACAGATTGTAGAATATGGAGTGGAGAAACATTAGAAAGTCAAGATCCAAGGGCAAGCCTGGGATCAAGAAAAACACTGTATTAACACCTCTGTCTGAGGAAGATGGGGTGAGATGTTGAAACTGGGACCAAGTCAACAGACCAGGAACCTGTGCCCAGCTAAAGGGGTTTTTGAGAGCATTTCTAGAATCACTGAACTGGGAGAATTTAACTTAGCCCTACAGGTAGTAGCTGCTTCAAACATCACCCAACTCAAATTAGATTCATTTTAGGATTTTCCTCTTTTCCTCTTTTCTCACTGCAAAATGTTATTCCAATGATTGGGTGAATATATATATTCTATTGTATTGGTCATATACCTAAAAGTGGAATTGCTGGTAGCTCATATATGCAGCTTTAGTAGATATTGTCCAACCATTTTCCAAAGTAGTTGTACTAGTTTACATTCATACTAGCACTATATGAGGTTTCAGTTGTAGCATAATCTCACCAACACTAGCATTATATGAATTTTTCATTTATTTTACCATCATTATTAGAGTATAATTGCTTTACAATGGTGTGTTAGTTTCTGCTTTATAACAAAGTGAATCAGCTATACATATACATATATCCCCATATCTCCTCTCTCTTGCATCTCCATCCCACCCTCCCTATCCCACCCCTCTAGGTGGTCACAAAGCACAGATCTGATCTCCCTGTGCTATGCAGCTGCTTCCCACTAGCTATCTATTTTACATTTGGTAGTGTATGTAAATCCATGCCACTCTCTCAACTTCATCCCAGCTTACCCTTCCACCTCCCCATGTCCTCAAGTCCATTCTCTACATCAAGGCTTTATTCCTGTCCTGCCCCTGGGGTCTTCAGAACCACTTTTTGTTTCTAGATTCCATATATGTGTGTTAGCATATGGTGTTTGTTTTTCTCTTTCTGACTTACTTCACTCAGTATGATGAACACTAGGTCCGTCCACCTCACTACAAATAACTCAATTTCGTTTCCTTTTATGGCTGAGTAATATTCCATTGTATACATGTGTCACGTCTTCTTTATCCATTCATCAGTCGATGGACACTTAGGTTGCTTCCATGTCCTGGCTATTGTAAATAGAGCTGCAATGAACATTGTGGTACATGACTCTTTTTTTTTTTTTTTTTTTTTTGGTATGCGGGCCTCCCTCTGCTGTGGCCCCTCCCGTTGCGGAGCACAGGCTCCGGACGCGCAGGCTCAGCGGCCATGGCTCACGGGCCCAGCCGCTCCG
>NC_041217.1:97597857-97598193 GCF_002837175.3 Physeter macrocephalus
CCATACTGTTCTCCATAGTGGCTGTATCAATTTACATTCCCACCAACAGTGCAAGAGGGTTCCTTTTTCTCCACACCCTTTCCAGCATTTATTGTTTCTAGATATTTTGATGATGGCCATTCTGACTGGTGTGAGGTGATACCTCATTGTAGGTTTGATTTGCATTTCTCTAATAATTAGTGATGTTGAACATTCTTTCATGTGTTTGTTGGCAATCTGTATATCTTTGGAAAAATGTCTATTTAGGTCTTCTATCCAGTTTTGGATTGGGTTGTTTGGCTTTTTTTGATATTGAGCTGCATGAGCTGCTTGTAAATTTTGGAGATTAATCCTTTG
>NC_041217.1:97598407-97601782 GCF_002837175.3 Physeter macrocephalus
CATTGTATATTTTTGCCTCCTTTATCAAAAATAAGGTGACCACATGTGCGTGGGTCTATCTCTGGGCTTTCTATCCTGTTCCATTGATCTATATTTCTGTTTTTCTGCCAGTACCGTGCTGTCTTGATTACTGTGGCTTTGTAGTATAGTCTGAAGTCAGGTAGTCTGATTCCTCCAGCTCCGTTTTTTTGTGTGTGGTGTTAGGGAGTGTTCTAATTTCATTCTTTTCATGTAGCTGTCCAGTTTTCCCAGGACCACTTATTGAAGAGGCTGTCTTTTCCGCATTGTATATTTTTGCCTCCTTTATCAAAAATAAGGTGACCACATGTGCGTGGGTCTATCTCTGGGCTTTCTATCCTGTTCCATTGATCTATATTTCTGTTTTTCTGCCAGTACCGTGCTGTCTTGATTACTGTGGCTTTGTAGTATAGTCTGAAGTCAGGTAGTCTGATTCCTCCAGCTCCGTTTTTCTTTCTCATAATTGCTCTGGTTATTTGGGGTCTTTTGTGTTTCCATACAAATTGTGAAATTCTTTGTTCTAGTTCTGTAAAAAATGTCATTGGTAGTTTGATAGGGATTGCATTGAATCTGTAGATTGCTTTGGGTAGTATAGTCACTTTCACAGTGTTGTTTCTTCCAATCCAACAGTATGGTATATTTCTCCAACTGTTTGTATCATCTTTAATTTCTTTCATCAGTGTCTTATAGTTTTCTGCATACAGGTCTTTTGTCTCCTTAGGTAGGTTTATTTGTAGGTATTTTATTCTTTTTGTTGCAGTGGTAAATGGGAGTGTGTTCTTAATTTCACTTTCAGATTTTTCATCACCAGTGTATAGGAATGGAAGAGATTTCTGTGCATTGATTTTGTATCCTGCTACTTTACCAGAGTTATTGGTTAGCTCTAGTAGTTTTCTGGTAGCATCCTTAGGATTCTCTATGTATAGTATCATGTCATCTGCAAACAGTGACAGCTTTACTTTTCTGATTTTGATTCCTTTTATTTCTTTTTCTACTCTGGTTGCTGTGACTAAAACTTTCAAAACTGTGTTGAATAATAGTGGTGAGAGTGGACAACCCTGTCTTTTTCCTGATCTTAGAGGAAATGGTTTCAGTTTTTCACCATTGAGAAAGATGTTGGCTGTGGGTTTGTCATGTATGGTCTTTATATGTTGAGGTAAGTTCCCTCTATGCCTACTTTCCACAGGGTTTTTATCATAAATGCGTGTTGAATTTTGTCAAAAGCTTTTCTGCATCTATAGAGATGATCATATGGTTTTTCTCCTTCAATTTGTTAGTTGTTTCTTCCAATCCAACAGTATGGTATATTTCTCCAACTGTTTGTATCATCTTTAATTTCTTTCATCAGTGTCTTATAGCTTTCTGTATACAAGTCTTTTGTCTCCCTAGGTAGGTTTATTCCTAGGTATTATATTCTTTTGGTTGCAGTGGTAAATGGGAGTGTTTCCTTAATTTCTCTTTCAGATTTTTCATCATCAGTGTATAGGTTCTGATTTTGATTCCTTTTATTTCTTTTTCTACTCTGGTTGCTGTGACTAAAACTTTCAAAACTGTGTTGAATAATAGTGGTGAGAGTGGACAACCCTGTCTTTTTCCTGATCTTAGAGGAAATGGTTTCAGTTTTTCACCATTGAGAAAGATGTTGGCTGTGGGTTTGTCATGTATGGTCTTTATATGTTGAGGTAAGTTCCCTCTATGCCTACTTTCCACAGGGTTTTTATCATAAATGCGTGTTGAATTTTGTCAAAAGCTTTTCTGCATCTATAGAGATGATCATATGGTTTTTCTCCTTCAATTTGTTAATATGGTTTATCACATTGATTGATTTGCGTATACTGAAGAATCCTTGCATTCCTGGGATAAACCCCACTTGATCATGGTATATGATACTTTTAATGTGCTGTTGGATTCTGTTTGCTAGTATTTTGTTGAGGAATTTTGCATCTATGTTCATCAGTGATATTGCCCTGTAGTATTCTTTTGTTATGACATCTTTGTCTGCTTTTGCTATCAGGGTGATGGTGGCCTCGTAAAATGAGTTTGGGAGTGTTCCTCCCTCTGCTATATTTTGGGAGAGTTTGAGAAGGATAAGTGTTAGCTCTTCACTAAATGTTTGATAGAATTTGCCTGTGAAGCCATCTGGTCTTGGGCTTTGTTTTCTGGAAGATTTTTAATCAGAGTCTCAATTGCAGTGCTTGTGATTGGTCTGTTTATATTTTCAATTTTCCTGGTCCAATCTTGGAAGGTTGTGCTTTCCTAAGAATTTGTCCATTTCTTCCATGTTGTCCATTTTATTGGCATATAGTTGCTTGTAGAAATCTCTCATGATCCTTTGTATTTCTGGAGTGTAACTTGTTACTTCTCCTTTTTCATTTCTAATTCTATTGATTTTCCTTCTCCCTTTTTTTCCTGGTGAGTCTGGCTAATGGTTTATCAATTTTGTTTACCTTCTCAAAGAACCAGCTTTTAGCTTTATTGATGTTTGCTATTGTTTCCTTCATTTCTTTTAAATTTATTTCTGCTCTGATATTTATGATTTCTTTCCTTCTGCTCACTTTGGGTTTTTTTTGTTCTTCTTTCTCTAATTGCTTTAGGTGTAAGGTTAGGTTGTTTATTTGAGATGTTTCTTGTTTCTCAAGGAAGGATTATATTGCTATAAACTTCCCGCTTAGAACTGCTTTTGCTGCATCCTATAGGTTTTGCGTTGTCGTGTTTTCATTGTCATTTGTTTCTAGGTATTCTTTGATTTTATCTTTGATTTCTACAGTGATCTCTTGGTTATTTAGTAGTGTATTGTTTAGCCTCCATGTGTTTGTATTTTTTGCATATTTTTTCCTGTAATTGATATCTAGTCTCATAGTGTTGTGGTTGGAAAAGATACTTGATACAATTTCAATTTTCTTAAATTTACCAAGGCTTGATTTGTGACCCAAGATATGATCTATCCTGGAGAATGTTCCATGAGCACTTGAGAAGAATGTCCTGAGAAAAACATTGAAAGAATGTTCTATGAGCACTTGTTTTTGGATGGAATGTCCTATAAATATCAATTACGTCAATCTTGTTTAATGTATCATTTAAAACTTGTGTTTCCTTATATATTTTCATTTTCTTGTTTTTGAATCCATTCAGCCAGTCTGTGTCTTTTGGTTGGAGCATTTAATCCATTTACATTTAAGGTAAATATTGATATGTATGTTCCTATTACTATTTGCTTAATTGTTTTGGGTTTGTTATTGTTGGTCTTTTCCTTCTCTTTTGTTTCCTGCCTAGAGAAGCTCCTTTAGCATTTGTTGTAAAGCTGGTTTGGTGGTGCTGAATTCTCTTAGCTTTTGCTTGTCTATAAAGGTTTTAATT
>NC_041217.1:97602089-97619000 GCF_002837175.3 Physeter macrocephalus
TTGACTATTTCCTTTCCCATGTTAGGGAAGTTTTCAACTATAATCTCTTCAAATATTTTCTCAGGCCCTTTCTTTTTCTCTTCTTCTTCTGGGACCCCTATAATTTGAATGTTGGTGTGTGTAATGTTGTCCCAGAGGTCTCTAAGACTGTCCTCAATTCTTTTCATTCTTTTTTCTTTATTCTGCTCTTCAGTAGTTATTTCCACTATTTAATGTTCCTGGTCACTTCTCTGTTCTTCTGCTTCAGTTATTCTGCTATTGATTCCTTCTAGAGAATTATTAGCTTCATTTATTTTGTTGTTCATCATTGTTTGCTCTTTAGTTCTTCAAGGTCCTTGTTAAACGTTTCTTGTATTTTTCCCATTCTATTTCTAAGATTTTGAATCATCTTTACTATCATTACTCTGAATTCTTTTTCAGGTAGACTGCCTATTTCCTCTTCATTTGTTTGGCCTGGTGGGTTTTTATCTTGCTCCTTCATCTGCTGTGTGTTTCTCTGTCTCCTCATTTTGCTTAACTTACTGTATTTGGGGTCTCCTTTTTGCAGCCTGCAGGTTTGTAGTTCGCATTGTTTTTGTGTCTTCCCCCAGTGGCTAAGGTTTGTTCAGTGGGTTGTGTAGGCTTGCTGGTGGAGGGGACTGGTGCCTGTGTTCTGGTGGATGAGGCTGGATTTTGTCTTTCTGGTGGGCAGGTCCACATCTGGTGCTGTGTTTTGGGGTGTCTGTGACCTTATTATGATTTCAGGCAGCCTCTCTGCTAACGGGTTTTGTTGTGTTCCTCTCTTGCTGGTTTTTTGGCACAGGGTGTCCAGCACTGTCATTGAGTGGAGCTGGGTCTTAGCGTTGTGATGGAGATCTCTGGGAGAGCTTTCACCATTTGATATTACGTGGAGCGTGGAGGTCTCTGGTGGACCAAAGTCCTGAACTCGGCTCTCCCACCTCAGAGGCACAGGCCTGACACCTGGCTGGAGCACCAAGACTGTGTCAGCCACATGGCTTGTTTTTAGGTTTCACTTCACCACAAAGCTTCATAAGGTCTGAAGACAGTGAGCTTCCTTCTTATCCTGGGTTGTTTAAAGGTACATCCTCATCAGTGCTGTCTTCAACATTTTAGCGAGTCCAACAGCTGGGCAGATGGGAACCATTAAGAAATGATGCACCTCTTGGTGTCTACCTGTATTTTTCATTTTACTCATTCTTATGGGTGAGTAATGTTCTCTCAATCTGGTCTTAGTTTGCACTAACTTGATGATCAATGATATAAAGCATGTTTTATCATATTCACTGGCCATTTGAATGTCCTCCTATGTGAACTGTCTATTCAAATCATTTGCCTATTTTTCTCCTGGACTGTATGCTTTTTTCTTATTGATTTGAAGATGTTCTTAATATATGCTAGATACAAGTCTTTTGTCAGATATCCATCTGCCTATCTATGTATCTATCTATGTATCTATCTATCTATCTATCATATATCTATATCTTTACCATTGTGTCTTGGTTTTGATTCTATTAATGGTGTTTTTTTATCACTGGACATTATTAATTCTATGCAGTAAAACTTACATACTTAACTTAAATATTATCCAGTTAATCATTCTTTCCTTTATGTAAACTTAATGCTGTGTCCTGATGAATAAATATTTGCTTCCTCCAAAACCAAACAAAAAATCCATTATGCTTTTTCTTAATCTTTATTGTTTTAACTTTAATAATTTGATCTACAATCCTTCTGAAATTTACTTTTCTGTATGGCATGAGGTAGTTGTTGCATTTCTACACAGTAACAATGAAGCATCTAAAAAAAAAAGCAAGGAAAAAAATTCCATTCACAGTAGCATCAAAAACAACAAAATACTTAGGAATAAATTTATCCAAGGAGGTGAAGGATCCATACACTGAAAACTACAAAACTTTGGTGAAACAAATTGAAGAAGAAGCAAAAAATGGAAAGATACCCATGTTCATGGATAAGGAATTAATATGTTTAAAATGTTCATACTACCCAAAGGCATCTATAGATTCAATGCAATCCCTATCAAAATTCCAGTGGCATTTTTCACAATAACAGCAAAAAAATTCTAAAATTTGTATGGAACCACAAAAGACCTCAAATATCCAAAGCAATCCTGAGAAAGAAGAAGAGAGCTGGAGGCATCACACTTCCTGATTTCAAACTATACTACAAAGCTATAGTAATCAAAAAGTATGGTACTGGCATTAAAAATAAACACACTGATCAACAGAACAGAATCAAAAGCCCTTAAGGAATACTCAGTGGGGAAAGGATAGTCTCTTCAATAAATGGTGCTGGGAAAACTGGATAACCATATTCAGAAGAATGAAATTGGACCCCTGTCTTACACAACTGACAAAAAATTAACTCAAAATGGTTGATTTAAACATAAGACCTGAAACTGTAAAGCTCCTAGAAGAAAGCATAGGAAAAAAGCTCCATGACATTAGTCGTGTAATGATTTCATAGATATGACATCAAAAGCACAAGCAACAAAAAAGCAACAATTAATCAGTCAGACTACTTCAAGCTAAAAAGCTTCTGCACAGCAAAAGAAATGATCAACAAAGTGAAAAGATAACCCATGGAATGGGAGAAAATATTTGCAAATTATATATCTGATAAGGATTTAATATTCAAAATATATAAAAAACTCACACAATAGCAAAAAATAATCAATTAAAAATGGGCAGAGGAACTGAATATTCATTTTTCCAAAGAAGACATACAAATGACCAACAGTTACATGAAAAAGTACTTACCATCACTAATCATCAGAGAAATGCAAATCAAAACACAAGACATATCACTACACGTTAGAATGGCTTTCACCAAAAAGACAAGAGATAACAAGTACTGTCAAGAATGTGGAGAGGGCTTCCCTGGTGGCACAGTGGTTGCGCATCGGCCTGCCGATGCAGGGGAACCGGGTTCGCGCCCCGGTCTGGGAGGATCCCACATGCCGTGGAGCGGCTGGGCCCGTGAGCCATGGCCGCTGAGCCTGTGCATCCGGAGTCTGTGCTCTGCAACAGGAGAGGCCACAACAGCGTGAGGCCCGCGTACCACAAAAAAAAAAAAAAGAAAAAGAAAAAAAAGAATGTGGAGAAATTGGAATCCTTGTGCACTGCTGATGGGAATGTAAATTGGTATAGCCACTATGGAAAACAGTATGGATGTTGTTCAAAAAATTAAAAACAGAACTACCATATTATCCAGCAATGCCACTTCTGGGTATATATCTAAAGGATATGAAAACAGATCCTTGAAGAGCTATCTGCACTCCTGTGTTCAACGCACCATTATTCATAATAGCCAAGATATGGAAACAACAATGTGAATGATGAATGAATAAAGATGTGACATATCTTTATCTATCATCTATCTATCTGTCTATCTATCTTTCTGTCTATCTATCTATCTATCTATCTATCTATCTATCTATCTATCTATCATCTATCTATATATCACATACACAATGGAACATTATTCAGCCAAGAGAAAGAAGGATATACTGCCATTTGTGACAACATGGATGAAACTTGAGGGCATTATGATAACTGAAATAAGTCAGAAAAGAGAGACAAATACTGTATGATATCACTTATATGTGGATTCTAAAAAGGTGAACTTTTAAAATAAGATGAATAAGTTCTGGGGAACCTAATGTGCAGCATTGTGATTACAGTTAATAATACTGTATTATACACTTGAAAGTTGCTAGTAGAGTAGATTGTAAATGTTCTCACCATAAAAAAGAAATGGTAATTATGTGACGTGATGGAAGTGTTAGCTAACACTATGGCAGTAATCATTTCGCAATATATAAGTGTATCAAATCACCACATTGTACACCTTAAACTCATACAGAATTATGTGTCAATTATATCTTAATAAAGCTGGGAGAACAACTATCATTTTTTCATATGGATATTCAATGGAACCAGTATCCCTTATTCTCCACTGCCCTGCAGTGTCATCTTTGTCATACATAAAGGACAAGGTGAGTGTGCGTCTGTTTCTGAATTCTCATCTGTTTCTTTTTTTTTTTTTTTTTTTTCAGTTTCTAACATCGATTGAATTATATTGTCTACCTTAGTTACACATCAGATGACATAGTTTTGCTCCATTTTCTATGCGTTTTGTCTTTTAAATCATCTTATACAAAATTTATATTAAAACCATTTTTTTTTCAAAAGACAAATGCTTAGAGAAGCAAGTCTTATGAATACTCTTTCCTTCCATTACTTTTGGCAAGTGGAGGAATCACCGTGGATTTTGAGTGCAGTGGCGAAGCATTTCCACGGGTCATCTTCTCCACACGCTCAGGCATGGGTGGGGGGAGTTGGAAACTCTCTTTTTTAAAACATATTGGCAGGAGGGCACAATTCTTCAGCTCTTTAGGGCCTTCCTGACATTTTTCGAACAAACACAATGATGACTCCACCAATGAATCCAATGGCTAGTAAGACCCCAACTATGATTCCAACCAGGGTCACTGTTGACGAGCCACCTTTCTCAACTGTTGTTGGTTTTTCTCCATCTGTTTTCCCCGGGGACTGACTAGTTGCCACATTCAGGGTTGTCGTGCTCTGGCTTTGTCCTTGGGAGTGGATTGTGCTTTCTGCAGTGGGCAGGTCCTCTTTGTGAACCTCTGTCATGCTCTTTGTTCTTGTCGGCATCGGAGCTGTCAAGCCAGCAGACTCATGGGGCTCTCCACTGGCACCTGGGGTCTCCACGTGATCTTCCACACCCGGGGTCGCCTTGCCATTTTCCACACCTGTAGTCATGCCATCTTCTGGCCTGACCGTGCTGGCTTCTGCCAGGACCCAGAGCGATGCGCTTCCCAAAACGAAGAACAGAACTGGCCCCTTCCACATTTTCTTAGTTGACTTGTTCTTCGGCGGGGCGAGTAGCTCGTTTCTGTGCTGGGGGGAGATTATGAAAAAGCTCCTCAGCCAGAGGCCCTCGCTTGATGGAGCGCGAGACTGGGGGCTGGAAAATGCGGGGAGCAGGAGTCCCAGCGCGGGAGGGGTCCCCAAGTTCCTTCGCCCGCAGCGGCAGCCGGAGGAGCAAACTTTGCAGTCCTCATCTGTTTCTTTGGCCTATTATTTTGTCAGTACCATACCGTCTTCATTACTGCAACTTGACAATAAGACATGGTAACTGGCACTGGAAATTCTTCCACTTTATTCTTCTACAAGATCATCTTGACTATTTTTGGACCTTTGTATTTCTATATAAATTTTAGAATCAGCTAAACAATTTCCACCAGAAAAAAAACTCTTCTGGGATTTTAGTTGGAATGCATTGACTCTATAGATCACTTATAAGGGGGAGAATAGTTATACACTATTATATCTTCCAATTCATGAACATATTATATCCATTCATTTATTTAGGTTTTTAATTTCTCTCAACAATGTTTTGTAGTTTCTAGGATACAGAATTTACATATTCTGTTAGATTTATATCTAGATAGTTTATATTTTATGCTATTGTTAAAGTTATCTTTAACATTTCTATTTTATATTTTCTGTAGCTGGTATATAGCTATACAGTTGACTTTCAGTAGATTTACCTTGTATTTAGTAATGTTGATGATTACTAAATAAATTTTAGTAATTTGTCCACATTTTTTTTAGGATTTACCACATATGTAATTATGTTGTTTATAAGTAATGACAGTTTTATTTCTTCCTGTAATATTATTTTCATTTCTTTTTTTCAGATATTTTTGCACAGACTGAAACCTCCAGACACTCTTGTCCCATTCCCAAACTCTGAGGAAAGCTTTCAATAAAATGGAAGATCCCAAATGTTCCCAGCTTACACAATTCTTTTTTTTTCATGAATTGTATTTTATGTTTCTTTATCTATTGATATGATTGTATGTGTTTTCTCCTTTTTTCTATTAAGGTCAATTATATTGATTTATTTTTGGTTGCTAAAACACCATTACAATTCATGGAATAAAACTGACTCATTTTAACACACTGCACTTTTTGGTGCAGGATTTTTTTTCATCTGTGTTCATGTAAAAAAATTTGTGTGATTTTAATTTTTTAAAATATATCCAGATTTTCTGGAATTATACAGCCCTCAAAAAGAATGGGAAGTTTTTTTTTTTTTTTTTTTTTTTTTTTTTTAATCCTCTGGAAGTGTTTCTATAGAATTGGTGTTGTTTCTTCATAAATATTTGGAAGAAGTCACTGGTGAAATCAACTTGACAGGATTTTTTTGTGTAAAATTTTCAATAATGGGTTCCATTATTAAAATAGACACAGAATTATTTAATTTTCTATTCCTTTTCCTGATGTCTTCCACAAATTTTTTTTTAAGGTATCTATTCCTTTCATCTAAACTGTCAAACGTATTTGTGCAAAGTCATTCAAAACATCCTTTATTATCTTTCTAATATCGATAGAACCTATAATGACATCTCATTTTTGTTCCTGATTTTCGTAAGCTGACTTTCTCTCTCTTTTTTTTTTTAAAAAAACTTGGTCAGCCCTGTCTCCTGTCTGTGATAATCAATTTTATTATTCAAAAACAAAAGACAACTTTGCACTTTGTTGAATTTTTCTGTTGTGTGTTTGCTTTCTATTTCATCTATTTCTACTTTTATTTTTATTTCATTCAAACTACTTTTCTGTGTTTAATATGCTGTTCCTTTTTCTAGCTTTTTGAGATGGAAACTTTGATACTGATTATTAGCCCTTTCTTTTCCAATATAAGATGTTAAAGCTATAAATTGTCTCTAGAGAACATTGCTGTAACTAACTTTTCATGTGCTGTATTATTATTTAGTTCCTAAGATTTTCTGATTTCCACTGTGGTTTTGTCTTTCAATCATGCAAACTATATTACTTAATTTCCAAAAGTTGGAAATTCTCTAGTTATCTCTGTTATTACTTTATAGCTTAATTCAGCAGTGGCCAGAAGCCTATACTCTGTATTATTCAATTATTTGAAACTTTTTTTTGGAATTCTTTTTATTTTTATGGAACTTGCCAAGTTTAGATTTTGGTACATATTCAATATGCATTTAAAGATAATGTATATTCTATCATGATTGTATGCACTGTTCAATTTATGCCAATAAATAATTTTCTGTGTTGTTCAGATCTATATTCTTTTTTTTTTTTTTTTTTTTTTTGCTGTACGCGGGCCTCTCACTGTTGTGTCCTCTCCCGTTGTGGAGCACAGGCTCAGGACGGGCAGGCTCAGTGGCCATGGCTCACGGGCCTAGCCGCTCCGCGGCATGTGGGATCTTCCCGGACCGGGGCACGAACCCATGTCCCCTGCATCGGCAGGCGGACTCTCAACCACTGCGCCACCAGGGAAGCCCCAGATCTATATTCTTACAATGTTTTTGTCTGTTTGTTCTATCAGCTATGAATAATGGTGAGTTAAACTCTCTCATATGCTTTGGACTTATTTCTCTTTTTACCTGTGTCAACTTTTGCTTATATCTATCTATCTATCTATCTATCATAATATATATTTGCTACATTAATAGGTGTATACAAATTTACAATTGTATATTCTGTTGTTGTTTTGACCTATTATTAGTATGAAATAGTTATTTTTTCTGTACGAATTCTTCTAGTCTTACAACCTAGTTTGTCTTATATTAATGTAATACCCAACTTTCTTTTGAATACATTCTTCTGATATATCTTTTCATATCCTTTCACAGTCACTCTTTTTTTTTTTTTTTTTTTTTTTTTGTGGTATGCGGGCCTTCCTCTGTTGTGGCCTCTCCCGTTGCGGAGCACAGGCTCTGGACGCGCAGGCTCAGCGGCCATGGCTCACGGGCCCAGCCGCTCCGTGGCATGTGGGATCCTCCCAGACCGGGGCGCGAACCCGGTTCCCCTGCATCAGCAGGCAGACGCGCAACCACTGCGCCACCAGGGAAGCCCCCACAGTCACTCTTTTTGTGCCCTTATACTTAAGACATACTTCTAATAAGTAGCATAGTTAAATTTTATTTTTTGTCTTTTAGTCAGAATATTTAATGCCTTTTTATTTAGTAGAGTTACTGAGGGGGTTGATAGGTATTATAGAATTTGTTTTCTATATAACCCATCTGTTTTATAGTTTTATGTCCTTTCTTAACTTCTTTGGGGTTAATTATATTTTGCCATTCTATTTCCCTATTATTTGTTAGTTCTATGTTCTTTTTTCTTCTGTAATTGCCATAGTTACTAAAATATGCATCCTTGTCTATAAATTATTGTTTTTCATTGCTGAGATCTTGGAATGGTTTGCCTCAATTTATTCCCCTCTCCCCTTTTGTGTTATTATCTTCTTCTTGGCTTTATTAAGGTATAGTTGAGGTAAAAATAAAATTTTAAGATTTTAAAAGTGTGCAACGTTATGATTTATGTATACATTATGAAAATATCCTCATTGAGATAATTTTTTGTTATTATGATGCACTTAATTATATAACATTGTAAAGTGCTCAAGACATTAGTATTGTTACTTAGTATCAATATTCATTTATATTTACTCATATACTTACCTTTTCCTTTCTTAATTATTTTTCCCTTCTGAGATTATTTTCCTTCTGTCTGTAGAGCTCTATTTCTTTTCTTTCCTTTTTTTTTTTGCTTAACTCTTCTAGCAACAAATTCTATCAGTCTTTATTTGTGTAAAAAACTATTTCATCTTAGTTTTGGGAGGATATTTTCTCTGAAAATAGGATTCCCTTCCAGCACTTGGAATATCATTTCATTGTTTTACCGTTTTGTTCTTTAAAGAACAATCTATCTTGTTGCTCTTTTAAGGCAATGTTTTTATTATCTTGACAGTTTTTATAACTTTATTTCTGTCTTTAGATTTAAGCAGTTTTACTATGGTGTCCTTACATGTGGTTTTGGTTATGTATAGCTTCCCCAGTTTTGGAAAAACTTCTGAACTGTATGGTAAATATCTTCCATCATTTTCTGAAAATATGTGACCATTATGTATTCAAATATTTCTGCTTCCTTATTCTCTCTCTCTCCTTATGGGAACCAGTCACATGTACATTAGATCTTTTCCCTATGTCATACTTTCACTTATGTTTTTCTGGATTTTCATTTTTTCTTTGCTTCAGTCTGCATGATTTCATTAACACACTTTGCAGTTGACACCCCATTTAAAGTTCTCAATCTGTTATTTTATTTTTCAGTTTTAAAATTTCTATTTATTTATTTTTACATATTATAATTCACTAGTAAAATTCTTAATATTTTCACCTATTTTCTCCACCTTTCCCTCTATTTAGTTTAATATATTAATCATATTAATTAAAAGTTCTTGCCTGGTAATTTCTAATATCTTTTTATCTGTTATTATCTCTCTTTTTTCAGTTTTTAATTCATGTTTTCTTTGTCTTTTTGCATGTCTAGTAATTTATAATTGAATGTCATTCATACATACTATAGAGTCACCTTTTTATATTATTTTCTTGCAGAGAGGGTTCATATTTTCTTTTGCCAGGCAGGAAAGTGAGGACTTAATTTAATCAGGGGGTGGACTAAGTCAGGATCAGTTGTAACTCTGGTATGATTTTTCCTAATTCTGGTTTGCTTTTCTTTTCTGCATCTATCTACTACTTCCAAACCGGAGGTTAGTTTGTTCATTTGGGTTCCTTTCCCTGGTAGATACTGAAATATTACTCTTGTCTACTCATTTTAACAAGAGTGCCAAAACCACAAGACATTTGTTAGAAACTATCTTCTTAGCTCTCACCTGTGTACCTTCAGAAATTGGCAAATATCCTGCAGGGAAAACTTGCCATGTGCAAAGGTCAGTTTTGTACCCCTCCTTTCTTACTAGGCCCTTAGTCCCACAGGTCCCAAATTTCATCTTTTAACCAGGTTACTACTTTTAACTGTCCCTCTGTCCAAAGTCTTGTGTCTCCCTAGTCCTCTCTGCTTCTGTAGTTCACCAGTACCTTTAAACACATTTTTTAAATTAACAGCCTTTATTTTTTAGAGAAGTTTTAGGTTTACAGGAAGATTGAGCAGAAAATACACCCAAGTAATATGCATTTTTAAAATCTCCTTCCATTGCTCTCAACAGGAATGCTGGTCTACTGCAAGATACTCTATCATACCAACAAGCGAATGTACATTGTAAGCAATACTTCTGGAAGGGATCAATATATTAAAGAAGAAACATTAACTTAATATATATAAATTCTCCATGTTGCAAATAATATTCTTATATATTTAAATTAAAGACTGGGAAAATATTTTCAGCAAATATAAAAAGGCTGACTATATTATACAAAGAGCTCATAAGTTGATAACTGGAATAATACCTCAATAGCTAGCTAAAGTTTATAAAAGTTTTAATGAGAAGCTAGATTTAATAGAGTGACATTTAATTTTAAACTGATTAATTTATCAAAATAAAAATGAAAACAAGTAGTTTTTGTCCATTAAATCAGTTCTGATAACTGGTACATATGACTTCGTAGGTATTGGACCCTGACCTTAATGCAGTTAGCTGGATTATGCTTTAAACTGGAAAATGCTGCATTCAAACCCTGGTGCTACCACCGACCTGGCTACAAGAATTCCAAGATCTGAAATCCCTGCTGCTCTGCTTCAGTCCACTAGCTTATACTTAGATATTATTGGCAGAAAAAAATCAAGTGAGTCTGCCATATCCTCTTCAACTATGATTTGGTTTGCTCACTACTCTCCTTAGTGCCCACCCTGTAATCAAATGAATTCCCATATGCTCTCCCTCCCCATTTCTGACTTTCTTCCCTCTCTGTACCAAACTGCTATTATTCCTATGATTAAAGTACATATGGGTTATAACAATATCCACCATTTATGAGGAAGTGGTAAAACTGGCAATTTAAAACACTGATAGTGTCAGAGCAAGATTAGGCTATATTAGGAAAGCAGAAAGACACAGTGAAAGAAACTAAATGTTCAAAACTAAGAGAATGGTTAGGGAAATTATCAGTTTATATATATCTTTTATCCAATCAACATTTTAGTACATATACTATTTTAAATGGCTTGCAAAAGTATTTGGAACATCATGGATATAATAAACATATTAAAATCAAACAAATTAAAAAGCTTTGAGAAAATAAAATCAGAGATAAGGTTAGTACAAAAAACACGCATGGGTTTTGCAGGGTTTTGGAAAAAACCTGCCTCTGTTTTTAGAGTTTCTCACAAGCAAAAGAGGAAAGAAGCAGTCAGTTATGAGACCAGTGTCTGAAAGATAAAAAGTATACCAGTTGATTAGAAACAATATGATTTGTCCTGAGATTTGAGAGAAACTTCTGCCTTAGGTAAGTTCCTTCCCACCTAGATGCAATAACTGAAAAAAAAAACATTTTTTTTTTGAGCAGTAAACTGCTTTTTCAAAAGAAGTTGTATAGAAATCCCTGCTATTTGAAAAAATAAACTAGCTTAAATGGGCCTGCTTAGATATAAGGAACTCGAAAAGATTTTCTTGGCAAAGAGAAGCCTTAGAATGAGCAAAAGTGTACAAAGCAGTGGAAAGAACATCAGCTTTCAGGTTAGGCAGACTAACCTGAACAGACACTATTTCAATCATTTAGGTCCTGAGACTGAACAAACTACTCGCCTCTTTGAATCTCAGTTTCCTCAGCTTTGAAATGTAGTAATCTTTCCTTACAGCGTTGTGAAGCTTAAATAAATGAGAAAAAGTATGTAAAGTACCTGGCATACAGAATGTGCTACAAAAATCTTGATTTCCTTCCTTCTTCTCTGCTTCATATTTCCAACATCTTAAATTGATTTTATTACTATAACAGATTTATATATTAATTACTTTATAGACAAGAGCTTTTTGTAGGCTAGGGCCTATTAACTAATTAAAACTAAGCTCCTGTTACTTGTGTTAGGTGTTCTGGTAGGCACTGCACTAGGTGATGATATATGCTTATGATTGTAAATCTTCCTTTGTGTTTGTGATTATATTCGCTCTTTCATACATAATGTAAAGAGCTTGCATCTTCCTTTTTTATTGACTTGCGTTTTCTGCAGTTTGTCTCTTTTAATGGTCTTTTGCAGAGCCAGCATTTACATTTATTTACCATTCTGCTGTTTTTTCTCATTTATAAATTATTAACCTGCAATTTTATCTTTATTAATTTTTCCCTGCTTTTCTTCTACTCATTTTAAAGAATTATTTCTAACTTCTTCACTTGAGTGATTAATTCATTTTCATTCTTTCTTGTTTAATATAAGATCATTTAAGCATTCAATTTTTTTCTGAGTGTAGGTTTGGCAGCATCCCACCAGTTTTAAACCTGCTGTAACTATAGTTTTGATTTCATTGTGCATCTGAGTAAAGAGAATATTTTCTTCTAGATTGGCCAAATCTATTGGTTGCCCCAACAACCCAATATCTGTTATTCCCTTCTTATGTGGCGATATGTTTTTTAGCTGAGCACATGGTCACCATCCTGAAGACTACTACTTCCTAGTTGCTCTTGAAGCTAGGTGTTGCCATGTAATAGTTCCACAAGGAGATCTGAGTGAAAGTGATGGAATGATGAAGTGATATAAATGCTTACTCTGAAAATGAAAGAGTGTGCTCCCTTATTCTCAATGTCTGAAATGCAGACATGAAGGGGAGAGGTGCTGAAGCAGCTAACTTGGACCACGATGTGGAAGCAAAAGGTTGAGGTGTGTAGAATAAGAAAGTAGAAGTTGCCTGGGTCCCTGATACCAGGAGCTGCCCTATCCACCCTGATGGTTTATGATAGAATTCTTTGTGTGACAGAAATAAACTTCTAATTCATTTAAGAGCTGTTATTTTGAAGCTCTGTGTCACCAGCTATAATTATAGCATAACTAATACAGTTAATAATTTTTAGTTTCTTTGCATTGTTAACAAGGAATATAGAAAGCATAATTTCTGCCCAGAATATGTTGAGATATTTTTGGTTGCCTAATAAAATGATCAAGTTTTGTAAACATTTTCTGTATTTTGTTAGTTTTCAAAGCTATGTAACTGTGTGTGTGTGTAAGTTTCACATTATGTTTATATTTTATTCAACTACTTAATTATATTAACACTTTCTATATATGCTCTATAAAATACTCCTTCTGTGGAATATTAATAGGTTCACCTCAAAATACAAAAGTTTAATAGTCCCTATATGCCCTGCTTCCTGTCTTTATTGTAGTGGTTAGTAACACAGACTCTAAACTAGATTGTTTGAATCCTAGCTCCCCCAGTTGACAGGCTGTGTGAATTTTCACAAATTATTTAACCTCACTTTCCATGTGAGTAAAAGAGGAAAAATAACAGTACAGTACTTATAGGACTGTTCTGAGGACTGTAAGAAGAATATATATTATACTGAACACTTAGTGTATGGCAGAGAGTAAGCATTTTAAAAAACAGTTAGGTATTGATACATTGCATATATAAGGCTCTAAGAAGTAATGAAGTAGTGGAATCTGCTTAATATTGCTTATTCTATCAGTTCCCAAACTTGAGTATGGGACACTTTGGTCTTAGCCAGTTGGGTAAAAAATGTATTCCATGGAATACTGGTTTTGGAAATATTGAACTAGATTATTCAGATCCACTGCATAATGGGAATTCTTCACCTTAACATAGGGTATATGTATGCAATTTGGGAGGTCTGCGAACCTTTCAAAATTGATAAGAGTTTTAGGTGTATATGCATGTGTACCTGTTTCTGGGGAAAAGATCCATGGAGTTTATCTTATTCTCAAATTTCTCCATAATGCATTTTATGTTTAATTAAAACATCAGAGACTAAAATAGCAAAAGTCATTTTCTACTGTTTTATTGTTCTTCTCTTTCTTGTTTGACTCAAGTTTATCCTCTACATCATCATTAAGCTTTTTGAGATATCAATGGATTGTTATTCTTTTAATATAATTTTTAATTTCTTTACAATTCTTTCTTATTTTAAGTCATTCCTTTACCATTTCACTTGAACATTGTCTCTCTAATGACTTTCTTCTATTGTTTTGTAAAAAACAATTATTTCCTGCACACTTCTTTGAATGCTGATTGTTTTCTAATATTTCCTTCTGGTTCCTGCAGCAAATCACTTTCAGAAAAAAGCCCTTTCACCAGGTCAAGCAGATGCTTCTTTTCCATTGTCTTGTATTGTTATTTAATATATTCAGGTATGGCCTTTATTTTTTTTTTGGTTTTTCTCATTATTAAACAGATGATATCTAATCCCACTTCAAATGAATTGGTTTAGGTGGTGAATAAACTTCCTTATTCCAACACATTTTCCAACAGTGATTCTCAATAATCTTTTCAGATATAAAGCTGATGGGGAGGATTTTATATACACACATACATACACTCCATACATTTCACATGAAATGTGAATTACTATCAGATTTTGCCTATCATCCCTCCTTCATTTGAGAGAACCTTTCTATACCCAAAAATGAAACTCTGCTACTTCAAAATAATGCAAATATCTTTGCATAAAATATATTTGAAGTAACTCGGTTTATTAGGTTGGCATTGCTCTGACACACACACCAGACAATTACATTATAAGAAAGACAATTTTATTTTTTTATTTTTTATTTTTTAAAAGATCTTTATTGGAGTATAATTACTTCACAATACTGTGTTAGTTTCTGTTGCACAACAAAGCAAATCAGCCATTTGCATACACATGTACCCATATCCTTCCCCTCTTGAGCCTCCCTCCCATCCTCCCTATCCCACCCCTCTAGGTCATCGCAAAGCACCGAGCCGATCTCCCTGTGCTATGCAGCTGCTTCCCACTAGCTATCTATTTTACATTTGGTAGTATATGTATGTTGATGCTACTCTCCCTTCACCCCAGCTTCACTCTCCCACCCCATGTCCTCAAGTCCATTTTCTATGTCTGTCTCTTTATTCCTGCCCTGCAACTGTTCATCAATACCTTTTTTTTTTTTTTTTTTTTTAGATTCCATATATATGTGTTAGCATACCGTATTTGTTTTTCTCTTTCTGACTTATTTCACTCTATACGACAGACTCTAGGTCCATCACCACTTCACTCTATATGACAGACTCTAGGTCCATCACCACTTCACTCTATATGACAGACTCTAGGTCCATCCATCTCACTACAAGTAACTCAATGTCATTTCTTTTTATGGCTGGGTAATATTCCTTTGTATATATGTGCCACATCTTCTTTATCCATTTATCTGTCGATGGACATTTAGGTTGTGATGTTGAGCATCTTTTCATGTGTCTCTTGGCCATCTGTATGTCTTCCTTGGTGAAATGTCTATTTAGGTCTTCTGCCCATTTTTAAACTGGATTGTTTGTTTGTTTTTTTTTGATATTGATCTCCATGAGCTGTTTGTATGTTTTAGAGATTAATCCTTTGTCTGCTGTTTCATTTGCAAATATTTTCTCCCATTCAGAGGGTTGTATTTTTGTCTTGTTTATGGTTTCCTTTGCTGTGCAAAAGCTTTTAAGTTTTATTAGGTCCCAATTCTTTATTTTTGTTTTTATTTCCATTGCTTTAGGAGGTGGGTCAAAAAAGATCTTGCTGTGGTTTATGTCAAAGAGTGTTTTTCCTATGTTTTCCTCTAAGAGTTTTATAGTGTCTGGTCTTACATATAAGTCTTTAATCCATTTGGATTTTATTTTTGTCTATGGTGTTAGGGAGTGTTCTAATTTCATTCTTTTATATGTAGCTGTCCAATTTTCCCAGCACCACTTACTGAAGAGGCTGTCTTTTCTCCATTGTATGTTCTTGCCTCCTTTGTTGTAAATTAGGTGCCCATATGTGTGTGGGTTTATCTCTGGGCATTGTATCCTGTACCATTGATCTATATTTCTGTTTTTGTGCCAGTACCATACTGTCTTGATTACTGTAGCTTTGTGGTTTAGTTTGAAGTCAGGTAGTCTGATTCCTCCAGCTCTGCTTTTCTTTCTCAAAATTGCTTTGGCTATTCGGGGTCTTTTGTGTTTCCATATGAATTGTAAAATTTTTTGTTCTAATTCTGTGAAAAAGGCCCTGTAGATTGCTTTGGGTAGTATAGTCATTTTCACAATATTGAATCTTCCAATACAAGAACATGGTATATTTCTCCATCTGTTTATGTCATATTTCATTTCTTTCATCAGTGTTTTATAGTTTTCTGAGTACAAGTCTTTTGCCTCGCGTATGGTTTTTATTCCTTAATTTGTTAATGTAGTGTATCATATTGATTGATTTGCATATATTGAAGAAACCTTGCATCCCTGGGATAAATCCTGAGGCAGGTTTATTCCTAGGTATTCTATTTATTCTTTTTGTTGCAATGGTAAATGGGAGTGTTTTCTTAATTTCTCTCTCTGATTTTTCATTGTTGGTATATAGGAATACCAGAGATTTCTGTGCATTGATTTTGTTTCCTGCAACCTTGCCAAATTCATTGATTAGTTCTAGTAGTTTTCTGGTGGCATCTTTAGGATTTTCTATGTATAGTATCATGTCATTGGCAAACACTGACAGTTTTACTTCTTCTTTTCCAATTTGTATTCCTTTTATTTCTTTTTCTTCTCTGATTGCTGTGGCTAGGACTTCCAAAACTATGTTGAAAAAGAGCTGCGAGAGTGGACATCCTTGTCTTGTTCCTGATTTTATTGGAAATGCTTTCAGTTTTTCACCATTGAGTACAGTGCTTGCTGTGGGTTTGTCATATATGGCCTTTATTATGTTGAGGTAGGTTCCCTCTATCCCCACTTTCTGGAGAGTTTTTTTATCATAAATGGGTGTTGAATTTTGTCAAAAGCTTTTTCTGCATCTATTGAGGTGAGCGTATGGTTTTTTTTTTTTTTTTTTTTTTTGGTGGTATGCGGGCCTTCCTCTGTTGTGGCCTCTCCCGTTGCGGAGCACAGGCTCCGGAC
>NC_041217.1:97619024-97636413 GCF_002837175.3 Physeter macrocephalus
AGGATTTTTGCATCTATGCTCATCAGTGATATTGGTCTATAATTTTCTTTTTTTGTGATATTTTTGCCTGGTTTTGGTATCAGGGTGATGGTGGCTTTGTAGAATGAATTTGGGAGTGTTTTTCCTTCTGCAATTTTTTTGGAAGAGTTTGAGAAGGATTGGTGTTAGTTCTTTTCTAAATGTTTGATAGAATTCGCCTGTGAAGCCATCTGGTCCCGGAGTTCTGTTTATTGGAAGAGTTTTAATTATGGTTTCAATTTCATTACTTGTGATAGGTCTGTTTATATTTTCTAATTCTTCCTGGTTCAGTCTTGGAAAATTGTACCTTTCCAGAATTTGAGAAAGATAATTTTAGACAATAAATATGGATGTAAAAATGTGTAACAAATAGTAGTGACTAACATTTTTATTTCGTGTATCTGTCCTAACATCTATTTGCTTGCACAGTATTTTTATTTCATCTCCGCAACATCATCTATCTCTTGTGTCCATTCATTCTGTTATTGTCCTAGCTCAGATTCTTAATACCTATCACCTGGATTATTATAGTAACTTCCTTACTTGTCTCCACACCTTCACTTTATTCTTTTCATTACCCACTACCAGAGTATTCTTCTTAAACCAACATCTCATCATGTTACACCAGGATTTAACTCTTGAAAGACTTTGAACAGTTTTACAGGTCTATTTAATACAATTAATACCTCTTATCCCAACACTTGAAATTCTCCATTACTACAGTCAACTTACTTTTTTTAGGCTTTTACGCCACTGTACATGCTGTATGTATGCTCAGTCAGGGCAACTCCACAATCTTGCTCCATCTTTCTTACGTTAGTACCTTTGTTATACTGTTCCCTCTATGTGAAAACTTAGAGTATTAAAATCCCATTTCCTCTTCCCCATTTTTAATCTCTCCACCTTTTGTGCTCCCATGCTACTTGGTTTTAACACTTATCACATCCCACCTTCTATCATAGATGAATACAGCACTTATTATTTGTACATGTATTTGGAACATAGCAGATGATACCAGATCTTATCTTCCTTCTATAGGTGTCTATTGGATTTCTAATAAGATTGGAAAACTTAAGATTCTTAACTATGTCTAACGATTCTGTCTTCTCATCATCTAACATAGTATTGTACATACATAAGTGTTAGGTTATTAATACATACTTAATGATGGTATCAGATACATTTAGTGATAGACTAGATAAAGCCTGAAATCTCTTCTTCTGGATGCAAGCCTCATTTGGAAATATCTGAATTTGTTTCTCTTCTATTTAGCAGCATCTTTTAAACTGAAACTAAATTACACACATCAAAATGTGTGGATTTTCTGCATCCCTGATTCTGTAATTTTCTTGTCCAATGAGTAATAAAAGTATTTTTCACACTTTTGGTTAGTTCATGGCTATCCTTACTTCTATCCTTGTTCATCTTTGACCCTCCTTCTCCTCACTCAACTCCAAGCTTGCTGTAAGCATTGCTTCTCCTATTCAGTGAAAGAACTTCTTTAATGTATATATCAATAATACCAATTTTGAATATTTAAGGACTTTTTCTCATCTAATACATACACAACTTAGGACACTAAAATTCTCACTCAGCCACAAAAAGTATCATTTATTTTTCCATTTACTGTAAAACAAACAGAACACTAACCCAAATACATACCTACTCACATACACAGAGGCAACTCATTCTACCATAATTTCTTATGCTGCCTAGAAAATTCTTATTTTCAGTTTGAGTGGATATAGCTTAAGATATACACCTCTAAACATTTCATTTAATGTCTAGACACTTGTACTCTTCTTTCATTGCTCGGGTTTATATTTTAAAAATTCATGTTCAAGAGGCATTATTGAAAAGATCAAAGCATTTGATACACAAAAAATTGCCTTTAATATTTTCCAGAAATCAGTTATTTGTACACTAGAAATATAAATATTGAGTCAAAATTTGCAAATCACAAATTTGCTTCATAAAATCACCAAAAATGGCACCAACATTCATATCCCTTTACTGTGTCTAATCTGTACAATAGAAAAATAAAACACAATTTTTATTAAA
This sequence comes from Physeter macrocephalus, assembly GCF_002837175.3. NCBI lineage: Eukaryota > Metazoa > Chordata > Mammalia > Artiodactyla > Physeteridae > Physeter > Physeter macrocephalus. The sequence goes on from NC_041217.1 coordinate 97,621,104, forward strand.
TTCAAATAAGCAGCAGAAGATTCATAATTAGTGGACATGTTTGCATTTAGCATTCATTTTGAAAATATTTATTGAGCACCTACCATTTGCCAAGCACTTTCCAGTAGAGGATGAGTGTTTCCTTAGCAAAAGGTACCAACAATTTCAGTTTAATTTAATTTTTTTAAATTTTATTTTATTTATTTAGTTTTTATACAGCAGGTTCTTATTAGTTATCTATTTTATACATATTAGTGTATATATGTCAGTCCCAATCTCCCAGTTCATCCCACCACCACCACCACCCACCCTGCAAATTTCAGTTTAATTTTAAAGAGAATACTTTAGTGGGAAAATGTAATCAATAATTTGTCTCTCAACCTCAGAACAATTAAGTTGTCCCTGTTTCCAAATACCCAATTGGAGAGTTTCCAACTTGCCTACGTCTCTATTGTAGTATGAATAATGTTTCTAACTCACTAATTTTGCTGCTAATCAAACACTAAAAAGAGATTCTTTATACTTTCAGATATGCTTTGAAAAAAAGCCTTCCAACATATGCACAAGGGAATTATAAGTTCATTAGTATACAGTTTTTCAAATTGTAGATTCATGGTTCATTATGTTACCTTAGAGATAAAAATACAATTTTACACTTATATGACAGTAAAAAGAATTAGAATTAACAGCTGATTATGAGTTTTAATCTTTGAAATTAATCTACAGGCATCTCTAATTTAAATATCTCAAATCAAAAGCTACCTTTAATATTTTATCCCAAACAATACTTAAAACCTAAATTAGATCCATTTAGAGGAATGCCTTCCAAAACCATGCAGTATCTCCAGATTTTAAAAGAATTTCCATATTTTATAGTATAGGTCCTAATGTAGACAAATCTAAAAATATATGCAGACTTTGCATTTTAGCAACATTTGCTATGCTTCTTATTCAACTCATTCTTTATTCATTTAAAGTTTGTGGCTACATATTTCAATGGGAAATGGATTATCTGTAATCCAGGGATACAACATAACACTCTAAATCACAGAAGCACATATCACATAAATTCTGGCCAAGGAAATGTCTCAAGTTGTTATTACATGTCACTAAAGCCTAAATTAGCTCTGAGACCAATCCAGGAAATTTAGCTAAATACTAAGCCCTCTAAAAAGCTTTACCTAACTTGGAAAGGCTTCCACCAAATTCTACAAAGTTGTATAGAATAGAATATTCAGGTTGTGTGTTAGAAGAAATCCTAACACAGCTCATCCTCCTAGGAATATAAATTGGACAGACCTTATGGACCTGCCTTTCTAGCACTAACTCTAGCCATAACTGGGTATTGAACATGAGGCCTGCCCTTTGAAGAGTATTTGTGCATAAATAAATCTTTGGTTACAAATTTTATAAAGGTAATAAATTTTAACAAGATATTTTTCTCAGTTCTTGTGATACTCCCTATGCAATTACAAATAATAATATGAAGTATAGGTATATGTTCGTAGAGGATACCTTTAAGATATTCTAAGAGATACTTTGGACTAAACTGAGAGATAGGGAGAACACTTTTCGTTTTATTTTTCATCCTGACTCAATTATTCCTTTAGAGTCCGCCTGAATTTCTTTGTCTTGAACATCTTTTTTCATTACAAGAAGACACATTCACATTTATTTAGTGACATTTAAATGTGTAAGAAAATGCTCTGCTGTTTAACGTTTGTCAAAGTATGAAAAATCATGTCCAGCATAAAAGACTGAAAGAAAAATACATATATATATATATATATATATATATAAGCACTATAAAGTTTCTAAGGAAAGTCAACATAAACAAAATTGTTCGAGGATGACAAAGGTTATGGTTGCAAAAAGCATACATCTCTTTATTTACAGTATCATGGAATAGCCCAGGATGATCATTAAAGTTACATGACCAAAGAATTAACTTTTTGATCATGAAGATATGGTAGTCTTTCTAATTTGTTGTTATTATGACATTATATGAAGGTATTTGACTAAACAGCCAAAGTACTTATTACTATTTATTGCAATTATTTTATACTCTGTTTTAAAAAACCTCTTTTGAATACTAGAGAAAGTTTCTGAAAACACTGGATGTCAGTAAGATTTTTCATGATTTTGTTAAACCTCCCCCTCTTCTACTCTGTCCTCAAAATTGCTGCCAAATTCATAAGTCTAAAACATGGCCTAATCATGTAATTTCCTTGCTAAGTTACCTTTGGGCAATTCCTTTAAAATCCTCTTAACCCATCCAGTATGAATCTAAACCAAGTCTTTAAGTACCCTTCTAAGATGGCAGCTTCCCCCAGGCCACTGTGCCTCATTTAGCATGTCACACCTCATTTAGAATATCTGTCTTGTTCTTCTACACCTGGCTCACTCCAACTCTTTCCTTCCTATCAGTTCTGGGTACCAAAGTGGCTTGCACCTTTCTTGAATTGCTCAGGCAGGTCCAAATTTCTCCCTTGCCTGAATTACTGCAATAATTGAGAATTATACCTTGAAGTACTATATGTGATGATACAAACAACACTCAGTAAACTAATGCCTTCCAAAAGTTCATTTATAAGCTACTTACTAGAAGATGAAAACTTATTCACTCACAAAAATGCTAAATATAATTAATATTCCATGCTATATTTTGGATAATCTAAAATGTAGCTAAAATATATTACTGATAAAAAATGTAATTTCTAAAACTTTCAGTGAAAAGATGTATAGTATACTCAAGACTGGAAGCTCAAGACCAGGAAGTCAATTATATGAGGTATTTAAAATATCCAAATTCATAGAATCAGAGTGGAAAGGTGGTAGCCAGTGGCTGGGGGAAGAGGGTAGAAGAGTTACTAACCAGTAGGCATAAAGTTTTAGTTAAGCAATATGAACATGTTCCAGAGATCTGTTGCACGACGTCATACCTATAGTCAACAATATGGTATTCTACACTTAACAACTGTTAAGGGAGTACATCTCAGGTTAAGTGTTCTTACCTCAGTAAAATAAAATTTAAATAAAATAAGACAAAATAAAATAAAATAAACCTGGAAGTCAAACATGCATCACTCCATCATCTATTCTTTGTACCTCCTTGGCAAACTATGCAGTGTCAGATATTCTGTAAGTGCTTTTTCTGGTCATTCATTGCCAAAACTTACTGGCTTGAAACAACTGTTTTATTTGCTTACACGTTTGTAGTCTGGGCTGGGCTCAGCTTCTGATTCTTCTGATGGTCCTATTGTTGGTCACTTTTGTGGGTAAATTCAGCGGGCAAGTCAGCTGTGGGCAACAGGGAGGTTGAGAGGGCTAGGCATCTCTCTTTCATGTAGTCTCAGGGCCTCTCACTCTCCTCGTTGCTTCTTACGGCCTTTCCAAAAGCATAGCTGAATTTCTTGTCTAGTCGGTCAAGGCTCCTATGAGTGCTAAAGTGGAAGCTGCCAGACTTTTTAAGGCTTAGGCCTGGAACTGGCACAGTCACCTTAGACCTATTCTTTTAGTTACGCACATTGTTAGTCCAGTCCAGATTCACAGGGAAAGGACTGCCCAAGGGGACAAATACCAGGAGACTAATTCATCTGGGGCCACCAATGGAATAGACTACCACATGACTTAACCACTACTTATTGCCTTGGCTGCTGATAATACAGAACAATGTATTCCAGATTCTAATCACTAGGGAAAAAATGCCTTCAGCATTTTGGTAACATGCAAAATTCAAGTATATGGAAAGTAAATGCTTTAGTGTATACAGAATGTAACTTGGTTATACTTTTGACAAAGTTCTACTTTAACCACAACTTAAGCTATAGTTCCTACCTACGGGTGTTATTGAGTTTTCACTTTTTTCTATGTTAATTCATGATTTATAATGTTGAATACATTTGTGAAATACTAAGCTTTCTGAAATAACAAACCACACAGTGTGAGTAAACTTGCAAAGTACTGGCTTTTTTTTCTCCTCTGCAAATATTTGGTATGAAATTTGCTTCCATTTCATAATGTGGAGTTTTCTCAGAAACCAATTTACTAGAATCACATAGAAAAAAAACAACAAATCAAAGCATCCCAAATAATGAGTTTGCCAGGTTAATATTTAAAGATACTACCATTACTTGTAACATTTTAACCACATGCAAATATTAGTCCTAGCAGCTTATAATGAATAACTTCAGAGTAAAGTGGACCTCCCTCTTCAAATTCCACCCTCTCCATATCTTTATGGGGAAAAAAAGGTATGCTAGTTAGCATCTCCTGATTGCAAAACCTGACACTCACTTAGGTAATCTACATAATGTTAGGTGGTCAGGATGAAGATACAAAACATAAATAAGGAAAACAAGATTCTCAAGTGACCCAGGGGTCGTTAAATAGAGACTATAACATATAGAGTTCCCAGAGATGACATGACTCAAGACAGTTCTAGGACGATCGTATCACCTCTCAGTCCCAGGAAGTTGTCCTTAACCACTATTTTCTTTCCATCACTTGCAAATTTTGAACTCTACCCCTCACTTTTTTCTACCTTTTGGTTTCTGCTGACTCATACGTCTGGCTGTTATTTTCATCTGGGACGCTCAATGACATTTGAGATAGGGCGTTTCTTAATTGTGCAAGACTCTTTCACACACTGAACAATATTGACTGGGCCTCAGACAATAAATGCCTGTAGCATACAGGTCGTTGTTAAACCAAAAGTATCCCAACGCTTCTCCAAGCTTCCCTAGAGGGTGAAATGTCTCCTCCCCACTCAGGGAAGAACGACACCGGGTAACAGGAGTTTTCTGCCTCCTCTCTGGCTAACAAATGGCTAACTGTCATAGTTTGTAACAGGTAGGAGTTTTTCCACAAATGTTGGTTGCAATTCATATCATATTTATCCGATTGAATAAAAATAAAGAGAGCATAGTCTTAACACGTAATCCAACAATAATGCTTCTAGGTATTTGCCAAATTGATTTGAAAACTGCGCTCATACAAAAATCTGCACGTGAAGCACAAGAAAATATGCTCAACATCATTAGTCATTAGAGAAATGGAAATCAAAACTCCAGTAAGATACTGCTTCATACCCCTTAGATGGCTATAATAAAAGTAATGGACAATGACAGGTATTGGTGAAGATGGAGAGAAACTGAAACTTTCATACATTGCTGGTGGGAATTTAAAATGGCAAAACTGCTTTGGAAAACAGTTTGGCAGTTCCACAAAGAGTAAAACATAGAGTTAGCATATGACTCAGGATTCTACTCCTAGGTATAGACCCAAGAGAAATGAAAACATATGTTCATATAAAAATTGTACATAAATATTTATAGCGGTATTATTCTTAATAGCCAAAAAGTACAAACAACCCAAACATCCATCAACTAAAGAAAGGATAAACAAAGTATGCTATATCCATAGAATGGACTATTATTTAGACATAAAGAGCAATTAGTATTGTTACATGGTACAACATGGATGAACTTTGAAAACATTATGATAAGTTAAAGAAGTCAGAAACAAAACACAACATATTGTATGATTCCATTTATATGAAATGTCCCCAGATAGACAAAGCCATAGAGACAAAAAGTAGATTAGTGATTGCCAGGGACTGGGGGCAAGGGAGACTGTGGAGTAACTTCTATTGGATACAAGTTTTCATTTTGGGGTGCTGAGATTATTCTGGAATTAGACAGTGGTGATGATTATATAACATTGTAAATGTACTAAAAATACTTAAATATACATCTTTAAAGGATGAATTTTATGGTATGTAAATTATGTCAAAATTTTTTTAAAAGTAAGATAAAGCTAAAAATCAATATTACATATGCATGTTTACAGAAACTTTATTCATAGTCACTAAAAGTTGGAAGCAACCAAGATGTCTTTCTTTTTGTTAAACAAACTGTGGTATATCCAAATAACAGAATACTAGTCAGTGATAAAAGTAATGAGCTAGTAAGGCATACAAAAATATGCATGAATCTTAAATGCATATTACTAAGTGAAAGACGTCAGTCTGAAAAGGCTACATATTGTGTGAGTCCATCTAAACGAAATTCTGGAAAAGGTAAAACTATAGAATGGGTAAACAGACTAGTAGTGGCCAAGGGTTCCAGAAGAGGGAAGGTTTGAATAGATGAAATAAAGGAGATATTTTAGGACAATTAAACTATTCTGCGTGATACTAATAGAGAATATATGACATAATGCATTTGTCAATCAATACCCATAGAACTTTACAACACCAATAGCAAACCTTAATGTATGCAAATTAAAAAGAAATTATTTAGGAAAGCAAGAGATCCCAAGATAGAATGCAGACTGTGACAAAAGAATCTAACTGTATTACAAATGCACAAAATAACCTCACTGAAGGAAGTGGGGGAACAGGTGTTAACCAAAGCAACTTTGGAAATTAGCAGAGTCTGTAAAACTAGGCAAAAGTAACTACAAAAGCAATGTATTGTTGCTTCCCACTGGATCATGGGTTAACAGTTCTGCTATACACGTGTACTGAAATTGAACAATTAAGTAAATGGATGGTGGATGGTAGATGGTGGATGGTGGATGATGGGAGTCAGTTCCCTCACCGTTGGAATAAGAGGTTACAGAAAAGCAAGGGGAGAAAGTTAGATGATCTATGTAGTAATGGATTAGAGTTGAAGACATCAGTATGAACTCACATTTAGTTTAATATAGTCACAGATGGATACATAGGAAATATTTATAGATATTTATCTACATGAGGGTTAGTAAACATACACATATTTCCTTGCTCTGTCTGCTGAGAAGGCCTAGAAGCAATGACACTCCAGTAGCAGTAAGCATACCTAGTAACCAAATCTTGGTTTCTAATACCGTTCTCCAATAAAATGAACCAGGGCTCCTTGGAGAAATCGTTGCTTCCAGACTGTGCAGGAAATACACACGATGAGCCTGCAGTATACTGTAGTGCCAGAAAGAAAATGGTAAAACACACACACACGCTGTTATGAGCTGGATGTTTGTATCTCCTCCAAATTCATATGTTGAAGCCCTAATCCCCAATTTGGAAATGGAGGCTTTGAGAGATAATTAGGTATAGATGAAGGTGGGGCCCCCATGACGGCATTAAAATCAGAGCTTGTTCTTTCTGCAATCATCTGCAAACCAGGAAGAGGGCCCTCACTGAGGAACTGAATGAGCTGGCATCTTGTTCTTGCATTTCCCAGCCTCCAGAACTGTAAGAAATAAATTCTTGTTGTTTAAGCAACCCAGTCTATGGTATTCTGTTATAGCAGCCTCCGGAGTTGACTAATACTCACACTCACACACACACACACACACACACACACGCAAATGGAATCTTAAAGTAACACAGAAGCCAACTTAAAGAGCTCCCAATGTTTAAAGCTGGGACAATTTGAGTAACAAAATAAAGTGGTACTGTATTATAACCTAAAGTATTAAATAAATATCCATGAGTCTACATTAATATAAATTAATTATTGAATAAGTAAATACATGGGAGAGAATTTTAAAAGCTTCCATGCAGAAGAATTCCAGGTAATTTATATAGATTCTCAGCCCTCAAGAAAGGGGAGCATGGGGCTTCCCTGGTGGCGCAGTGGTTGAGAGTCCGCCTGCCGATGCAGGGGACACGGGTTCGTGCCCCAGTCTGGGAAGATCCCACATGCCGCGGAGCAGCTAGGCCCGCGAGCCATGGCCGCTGAGCCTGCGCGTCCTGAGCCTGTGCTCTGCAATGGGAGAGGCCACAACAGTGAGAAGCCCGCGTACAGCAAAAAAAAAAAAAAAAAAAAGAAAGGGGAGCATGACTCCCCATCCTCTGTTCTTTCTGCCTATCCAAACCTACCTCTGTTTCGAAGCACAGATCAGACTCTTATCTCTTTTACATACTTCTCTACCTATTCACTCTTCCCCACCAACCACTGATCTTCTTTTTTCTAAACATTAAATATGAACTTTTATAGTGACTTCATCACTCCGTTCCCGCACCCCGCACCCCGCAAATACAGTATGGAAAAAGAGGGAAAAAGTGTAACTTCACAGTGGAGAAACCTGACAATATACTATTTCAGCCAAATGATCAAGTTTAATATCAAAAGTGATGTCGGGCTTCCCTGGTGGCGCAGTGGTTGAGAGTCTGCCTGCCGATTCAGGGGACACGGGTTCGTGCCCCGGTCCGGGAAGATCCCACATGCCGCGGAGCGGCGGGGCCCGTGAGCCATGGCCGCTGAGCCTGCGCGTCCGGAGCCTGTGCTCCGCAACGGGAGAGGCCACAACAGTGAGGGCCGGGCGAAACGAAAAAAAAAAAAAAAAAAAAAAAAAAAAAAAAAGTGATGTCAGATTGATAGCATATACTCTTGATATTATACAATGAGAATGGCATTTTACTTCTGTGGTCTTCCTCCTCCAAATCCTTAACCCAGTGTAATCATGAGAAAAACATCAGACAAATCTTCATTAAGGGTCATTCTACAAAATACCTAACCAGCACTCCTCAAAACTGTTAATATCATTAAAAAAAAAGGATTTCTGAGAAACTACCAGAGCCAAGAAGAATCTCAGGAGACATGCCAACTAAATATAACATGGTATAGAGGATGGGATCTTGCAACAATAAAAAAAATTGGGTAAAAACTAAGAAATATGAATAAAGTTTGAACTTTAGTTAGTAATAGTGGACCAATATTAGTTCATTAACCTGACCTATGTACCATACTAATTTAAGATGTAAATAATAATGAAAACTGGATGTGAGTTACACGGGAACTCTCTGTACTACCTTTGCAACTTTTCTGTAAATCTAAAATTTTTCTAAAATAAAAGGTTTATAAAAAAAATAAAGAGACCATCTAGGGTCTATGTAATGTCATGTAATATTAGACTTTGATCTTTCACTATGTGCTTTTTCATATTTTTTATCAGAATTCCTGCCTAGACAGCACAGTGCCTTTGAGGACTGTTGCTCCAGAGGAAGGTCAACTTCCACTTTATCTGGCTAAGTTATGGGGGGACACTTGCCATGATCCTCAAAAGTGTGAAACTTAGCACTCGGTCTTTGCAGAAACGAGCCTTCAGCTTCAAAGACGTACCTATTCAGAGGGCCTCTACTCTGTGGAAGCTGCACTCACTTTTCTTTTTTCACACTCCTTCCCATTCCCACTCAGGACTGAGGGTCAACTCTCATTCTCACCCCACTCCCAAAACATAAGGCCTCTACTATCCCTGTCCTTTTCTTTCTCAAAATATGAATTCATATCTCAGAAAGGGCTTCTTCAGCCAAAAATCCCTCTACCAGAATGACAAAATAATCTATTTTTCTAACTTTGCTTGATGGGGAGGAGGATTGGAAAATAATTCCTTAGAAACAAGACAGAGCTTCCTTCCCAGGAGCCAGATGAAGGGAGAGAGGGAATTCACAAGTAATTCACAATTAATGAATTAACATTCACAACTAATGAATCACCTACCCACAGTGATAGACAAAATGCTTCTTCTAAAGCAACAACCAACCAACAAATGAACAAACAGCAATAATCCCCCATTTCACTACCAGCACTTCTAAAGGTATATAATAAAATTTTATTCCTAGGAACACCAGAGTCTCTAAGCAAAATTCTAAGGTTGAGAATATGATTGAGCCACACATTACTATAGGAGAAGTTTGGCTCCGGGATCCCAGATAAACACTAGACAGTTAGGATTTATTAGATAACATAGTTGCATGGTGCAGAATATGGCCACCTTACACAGAAGAAACCAGCTATGAGTACTTGGTTAGCAGATTACAGAATAATATCTTGATAATTTGTTATGTATTTTTCTTTTTCCTTTCCTCATTTTTTGCGTTTCCTCTATTTATGCAGTCAGATTATAGCCTGAAATGAGGGTTGTAAAACATGAGTAAAATGAGTCAGATTTTATCTTTTTCATTTTAAAACTTGAGATCCAGGAACAAGGTTATGCTACATCATAATATTTGGGAAGAATATGTGATCAATCTCTATAGTCCTCATTTTTCCGATCAAGAATGAAAGATTATTCACTTGTGCGTTTCTCAGAAAAGAACTCGAGCTCTGCCTGTTTTGCATGCCCTCACGCTCATCCCATCCCTAACACATTCCCAATGTAGCTACAGTAGCAAAATAACGTGTTCCCTCTGTTCCATAGGCCCACAGCAGTAACTGAGAGAGAACAGGATGCTTTGGAGGCCTTGTCTTCAGGAAAGAAAAGCAAACTGTACTTACATGTGTGGACAGTGAACAGAATAGATGATGGTCATCTCATCTTTTATCACAGAGAAACATGAAAATGACCGAGGACCAGGTGCCCACCCTCCTTACTAAGACGCTGGCACTTTGTCAACTGCCTAGAATTTAGAAGAAGCAACTCTGTGTGAAAGGGAAAAGAAGCCTTACAATGAATGAGATTTTGGTTTTGCCATTTGACTGATTAAGGATTCAGAATAAAAATTAAGTTCTATTAGAGAATAATTTAAGTTACATTTCTGGTGAACCTGAGTCTGAACTCTAAGGTTAGTAACCGCTACATTTTTATCAACACTTGAAAAATGGGAAGAATGCCTTTCTTGATAATCATAACTTTGAGAAATCTCTGTTAAATATAAAACTGAAGGAATTATATTGAAGGAAAAAAGTGAGGAAGATTAGTTATATAAAATATTCCATATGTTTCCTTACAGTTTTCAGCCCCCTTGCAATTAGGAGGGTAATATAACTTGTTTTGGCGATTGGACTATGAGTGGAAATGACACGTGTCATTTCTAGTTTAAGTATTTAATTGCTACGATGAAAACTTCCTGCATCTTTTTAATGTGCTGCAGTGACTGAGGAGGCCACATGTTCCAGAAGGTACAACCAAAAGAAAGTGAAACCTCTGGCAACTAGGTCCCAGGATGACTGTATGGAGCAGAGGCTCTGGGTCAACCCACATGGGAAATGTAGCATGAGTAAGACATAAACCTTTGTGGTATTAAGCTTCTGAAATTTCTGCCATCATTTGTTATTGCAGCATAACCTAACCTATACTTAATAACATTCAAAATTTAGAATAACATGAATCTACTAAATATCATATTTTGTGTTAAGTGAAAAAAATCAGGTTACAAATCAAGGTTATTAAAATAATTCCAACTGTGTAAAACAGTTGTATAAATTGACATAGATTAAAGCATTGATGGTGGAATTATGAGTGTTACATATTTTCTCCCTTACTTTTTTTTTACATTTTTATTATCACATATTCAGAAAAAATAAATTATGAATACAAAATGATCACATATCCCTCAAAACCTCACTAGTGGATTGTATATAGTCTTAGATACCATAATAGCAAGTAGGATAATTTTTCTTTCAAATTAAAATCAAAATTTGCAGGGCACAAACTTCTGAATTTCCATAACCTGATAATTTTATTAGAACATCAATTCAAAGCTATAAGCATTTGCTGAGCATTTATTCAGTGCCCAATAATGTGTCATATGTTTTCTAAGACAAAAAGAAAATATATGTCAGTTACTGGATTATTACACTCAAAATCTTACTGGGTGACAAAGACTTAACCAAGAATTGGTACACAATGGCACATAAGCATAACTCTACTTCATTCTATCAAATATATTAAATAAAGCACCGAGTTGAATGCATATACATAATAGTTCCTTGAAGCAAACTTGATATATTATGGTAAACCTCAGGCTAGACCTTAGGTGCTTAAATAGGTGGATCAAATCACAAAATATTAGAATTTGAAGACATCGTGGGCAATACTGGTTAAGAAAATGGGCTATGAATTTGGAAATATCTATATTCAGCCTGAAACTTTGATATTTCTGGTAGTGTGACTTTGGTCACGTACTTAAACTCCTGAAGGCTCAATTTCCTTTACTATAAAACAAGCATAATAATATCTCCTGAGATAGATTTAAGTATTGAATGAGATAATATACTTAATGCACTCAAGGCGGTGCCTGGCATAGAGTAATCTCTCAATAAAAGGTAGATATTTTTATTACTCCGTCCCACCATGTAGTTTTACTCTGGGAATAAACATAGAAGTTAAAGAATTCGGGGATTATGTAAAGTCATAAGGCTATGTGAACTCATACTATACTTGAAATGTAGTATTAAATGTACTAAATATCCCAACAAACATATGACTCTAATAAATATGGGAAAATAGGCTATGAAAGGTAATCACTATGTACTTTTCCAACTAGGAATTCTCAGAAGCTACCCCCACCTTTGATCTCACCTCATGACTGACACTTGCCATCTACTTTCTCCTTTATCTACTTTATCATGTCAAGGGGATGGGGACGTCCCTGGTTATAAGCTTTCATTGTATCCTTCATGGTTTAGAGTGGATACTACAGCAAGTTAGGGTAGGCAGTGTCAACTAGGGGCACCAGAACTAGGGTGAGGATCCAGGTGAGATTTTGGAGTGAGAATGAGGTTATGGCTCCATGGGATGTGGCTAATTAACTGTAGCAGAATCTGGGGAAGGAGAAAATAGAGGGATAGAGAAGTTCAAGAAATATGGGAATGGTGACATTTATTCCCCCACCTATAATAGCATTACTCATACTGGTATATTTACCATCAGGTAACTGGATACCAAGCAAGGTCAGGAATGAGAAAATAATAATCCTTAGGATGATTGGGAGACGTATCATGGAGAGGGAGAAGGAATGAGTTGAATGACTAGAAGAACTAGATTAGGTACAGAGAAAAAATGGACAACAATCCAGAAGAGGGCAACAACATGGGAAAAGGAAGACTGAAATAAATGGAGGCTGGTTTGCATTGGGGTAAATGAGGATACTGCCCTAACTTTGTCCTTATTAGTCCTTCTAATCTCAAGGATTGTCAACACTGTGGCAATTGACAATAACAGGAATAGCTGTTTTATGACAAATAAGCTTGAGAGCACTGACACAGTTCACAATCACCTTCAGCCAGTGAAGCTACCCAACTATGCCAGACTCAAACCGATGACCTTGAGGTGAAAAGTTCTATTGTCACAACATTTCTGATCACCAAGCTTTCCATGGTTTTTAAACTCCTTTCCTTAATATTCTACAGTGTGATTATTTTCATGGCTATAAAGTCATCCTCAGATTTTCAATGATATTTACTACTATATTGCAGAGTATTTTAACTGATGTTAGTTCAAATCAATTCTGGAGAAACTTTCCAGCTAAGGGAATTGCAAGCTAGCTGGTTGACATTGGAGGTCAAATACTCCAGGGTATGTGTCTCAAATCACTTAATTCTTCACAGCAAATTAGAAATGGGACTCCAGCTGGTGCTAAAGCATAAGACAGACTTGCTGTATAAGGACAAGCTGCTGCTTGGATTTCAAGTCTTTATATTCCTAAAATAAAAAATATGAGACTCCATTTCCCTCCCCCAATCTCATTCTTTCAGAGAAAAGCTTTCTTAACAACAGCAAAAATCTGGCCAACTGATTTCAATACATAAATCTTGCCAAGGTATAAAAATAAAATATGATTTAAACAGCAACCTGTAATCTCCTGTTGACGACCAGCTGTGCCTCCTATTAGTATTAATGGAACTTACACAGGCATAATAAGGAGGGGAAAATGCCACCTTATGCTTTTTGCACACCTTAACATTTTTACAGCAAGTCTGATTACGAGGGTTTACTTGAGCAGCAATTAAACACTGATTGATTACTAAGTACAATTTGTATTCCAGGCAACATGCAAATGGCAATGAAATTCTCGGATGGGGAATGGAATAAATTCTTCCCACATCAGAGATAGAATCACATTTTTTAAATAGCAAATGTTTTCTTACATGGAGAAAAGAAGTTCACTGTAAGTTTTTTTTTAATAATACATTTTTACCCAAAGATAATAAGCCTTGATTCATTTTAGAAAGAATAAATGATATAATTTCTTCAAATTGTACTTCCCAGTTCACCTTCAGACTACATCTCTCTTTCCATTATGACAAACCATACGGATGAAAAGTGTAATATTCAGTCACAAATATACTGACTTTGGCTATAGTCACAACTATAAACAACATTTTTTTTCCATCAGATTTTGGCACTGTGGAAATAATGTCTATGTTTAAATTGAAAGTGAAATGAAAGGCTGATTTATTAAATGTCTATCATGTTCCAGATACTATACTAGGTGTAGGCAATATAACAGAGAATAAGAAAGAAAGCAGTCTTTGATCACAGTACTCATGACATAGAAGGAGAAACTGACACTAAATGGGTAAACAAAACAGATATAATGTCAGTGGGTGTGCAGCAAAGAAAAATGTTCAGTAGAAAGATATGGATGTCGATGTGTATGTCTGCCTATGCATGTTCAGGGGAAAATGACAGAAAGAGAGCATTCAGAGCTTTGTACTTGCTGTTCCCTAAGTGTGGAATATCCCCATACAACATTGTTGAGTGATCACCTGCTCAGTATCATTTTGGTATTAATCCAAGGAAAAAGACTTGGAAGAGCTAAGAAGTTGGTGTGTTGGATAAGTAGTAAGGCCAGAGTGGCTGAAGTGGTGTGAGCTGGAGAAGAATGGGAGGAGAGGAGAACAGAGATACAGGATGTTCAGATCCTGAAAGGCCTTGTAGACCATACTACGGAATTTGGATTTTACTTTAGTTTAATGAGAAGCCATTGATAGGTTTTGAACAGGGGAGTGTTATGATTTAACAATATTTTTCAATCATCGATCTAGTTGCTACATGTATGTAAGGAATACATTTTAAGTGGGTTCTCCCTTGCAATCTGCATTTTTCCTGAAAAACTGGCTCATATATAACTGTTTTCACTTCTTGACAATGGAATGTAAAAGACAAACTGCAGTTAATAGTCTTATAATCAGATGTGCTTAAAAAGAAAAGGCAGAGGGGCTTCCCTGGTGGCACAGTGGTTGAGAGTCCGCCTGCCGATGCAGGGGACACGGGTTCGTGCCCCGGCCTGGGAAGATCCCACATGCCGCGGAGCAGCTGGGCCCGTGAGCCATGGCCGCTGAGCCTGCGCATCTGGAGCCTGTGCTCCACTACGGGAGAGGCCACAACAGTGAGAGGCCCGTGTAAGGCAAAAAAATAAAAATAAAAAGAAAAGGCAGAAATGGGCAGAAGCCCTAAATAGACATTTCTCCAAAGAAGATATACAGATTGCCAACAAACACATGAAAGAATGCTCAACATCATTAATCATTAGAGAAATGCAAATCAAATCTACAATGAGATATCATCTCACACCGGTCAGAATGGCTATCATCAAAAAATCTACAAACAATAAATGCTG
>NC_041217.1:97636957-97685577 GCF_002837175.3 Physeter macrocephalus
AAGGGTAAGCTGGGATAAAGTGAGAGAGTGGCATGGACATATATACACTACCAAACGTAAAATAGATAGCTAGTGGGAAGCAGCCACATAGCACAGGGAGATCAGCTTGGTGCTTTGTGACCCCCTAGAGGGGTGGGATAGGGAGGGTGAGAGGGAGGGAGATGCAAGAGGGAAGAGATATGGGGACATATGTATATGTATAACTGATTCACTTTGTCATAAAGCAGAAACTGACACACCATTGTAAAGCAATTATACTCTAATAAAGATGTTTAAAAAAAAAAAGAAAAGGCAGAAATTGTTACTGTTTAGGATATTGTTATGAATGGCAGGGAGAGATGGAAGAAAAGTAAGGAAAGAGCTATGATGTCTATAAAACAAAAATTTAGAAAAGACTACCTGAGATCTTGTTGTCCAGTAGCTTACTTTTGGTGGCAGGATGGTTGTCTATGTTCTTTGTGCAGATTTCCAGTATAAAGACTTCATATCTTCCTTAGTAATTCATTCTAATATTTCATCACTTTGGCATAGAGGTTATTTTCCTTATAGCCAATTAAA
This sequence comes from Physeter macrocephalus, assembly GCF_002837175.3. Classification (NCBI taxonomy): domain Eukaryota; kingdom Metazoa; phylum Chordata; class Mammalia; order Artiodactyla; family Physeteridae; genus Physeter; species Physeter macrocephalus. Next base: position 97,637,516 of record NC_041217.1, read on the forward strand.
CTCTTTGATAATTTATTAATTCATTTCTGATCTGATGTCAGAATAGAAAACTGCTCACTATTCTTATAAAAAACCTATTTAAATGAATCATTTTTTCAAACTCAGTAAGCTTTATCTTCTCTAGGCTAAATGATCTCAAATTCCTTCATCTTTCTCTACTTTTATTGCTTTAGCCAATTTTTTTCTTATTCTCAGAACAATCCATTTTAAAGTGTGAATTGCTTTTTGTGTCATTGCATCATATGAGTTGTTTTGAGATTTGTGTTGTATGCTTAGTAATTCTGCTTAGTGCAAATGACGGGAGAAAGATGACAATAGAGCTTATCACCTAGGCATGGACTTATTATATGTATCAACCACAAATACATGTATTTACATAGGATGTGGTTGATACATATAGTTACATATGTAACTTATATGTTTGATTCTTACTGTAGCACAGAAAAGTCACCATTTAGATAATATCATTCCCCAAACATCAGGATTATTATAGGTCACAGGTAGACTAGACTAGACTAGACTAGAATAGAATAGATAGATACATAGGAAGATAGGTGGATTCTGTAGGAGAATATAGGCTACTATTACACTATTTCAGGTTGAAACACATACTGAATGAAGGAGTCCTAGGCAAGAATCCAGGATATGCCTGGATTCAGTCTTGAGAAGATACACAGTTAATCTTACTAAGCCTCTTTTCTTTTCACTGTGATAATTAATATGAAGTTTAGCACAGTAGACACTTTAAAAGTTAGTACCGGGCTTCCCAGGTGGCGCAGTGGTTGCGCGTCCGCCTGCCGATGCAGGGGAGCCGGGTTCGCGCCCCGGTCTGGGAGGATCCCACGTGCCGCGGAGCGGCTGGGCCCGTGGGCCATGGCCGCTGGGCCTGCGCGTCCGGAGCCTGTGCTCCGCAACGGGAGAGGCCACAGCGGAGGGAGGCCCGCTAGTACCATTCTCCTTGAAGAAAACTAAAAATGAACTTTTTAAATTCCAATGCATTTACAAAAAACAAACAAACAAAATCCACACATTTCTAACATTGTTTTATCAATAATAACTTCTACACACACAAAAAGTAGTTATCAGAAATTCCCATAAAATACATAAGCATCAGTTTCTCTATCTTTAAATTCTGATTGCTGTGATGATTAAATCGGAAATTATATGTAATGTCCTAGGCATACAGTAGCTGATCAATAAAGGCAAGGTTTTTTTGTTTTTGTTTTTTGCGGTACACGGGCCTCTCACTGTTGTGGCCTCTCCCGTTGCGGAGCACAGGCTCCGGACGCGCAGGCTCAGCAGCCATGGCTTACGGGCCCAGCCGCTCCGTGGCATGTGGGATCTTCCCGGACCGGGGCACGAACCCGTGTCCCCTGCATCGGCAGGCGGACTCTCAACCACTGCGCCACCAGGGAAGCCCCCAAGGCAGGTATTTTTATTAGTCCTAAGTAAAATTAATGACTAAGCATGCATGGTTCAACAGAGGACACCACACAGCAATCGATGGTAGCTAAGGCTAGTACAGATGGGAAGGTGGCTCTGTCCACACATTCTAGTCATTCATTACCCAGGAACAACAAGTGTGGGCCAAGAATATCTTTCCTTAGAACAATAGAGCATGCCAAGTTCCTAACTGTTCAATACAATTTCTCAGAAAGAAACATTTGGTGGCCTTTACATAGAAAGTATGATGCCAAAAGGATGTTTTTGGGTCCATATTTTTTAATCTCCAAATTGCAAATAGTGGTGTTGAAAAATGTTTCTCGACTGAAAGATATATTCTTTAGGGGGCCAAAGTCAATCCTGAAATATGTTAATGTTTTTATATCCTAATGATGGTGCTGAGGGGGACAAAAAATAATCTAAAACCCTTAAAAAACAAACTTTTGTGTGTGTGTAACACAGATGGTTGGAATAAATTATAGGACTCAATAAAAAGCAGTTCAATTTACTTAGTTTTAAAATCCATTTGGACATTTATCAAAGATCACATTGTGAAATGTATTTGTGCTACTTGGAAGAGTCATGCTAATCAGTATCCCTCACCTTCCCACTCCTCCGATTGAAAAAAAAAAAAAGGAAAAGAATAAGACGATATTTAAAAGAATTTCTTTCAATTGAAGTTTAAAACAAGATAGTTGAATTTATGAGTTCAGTGATGACTAACCTTAAGCAATAAATCTAAACAGTATACTGAGTGATAAAATATATCTATATACACACAGATATGTCACATAAAATGGCACAAACATGTAATTATTAGTGCTTCTAAAAGAGTGTTAAAATACTTTAGGAACGATTATCCTGTCTATGATACAAACTGTTGTTGGGAAGGAAGAAATTTTCCTCTACCCTTCTAGGTTCTTCTGGCTGGTCTAAGAATTAAATTGACATGAGACAGATTAAGAAGAGAAAATCAAACAAAAATTTAATAACATGTATACATGGGAGAGACCCAGAAAAACTGAATAACTCTCCAAAATGGCTGAAGCCCTCACCATAAACACCATCTTCAGCTAAAGACAAAAGAGGGATAAATTGGAAGATTGGGATTGACACATATACACTACTATCTATATAATTGATAACTAATAAGGACCTGCTGAATAGCACAGGGAACTCTACTCAATACTCTGTAATGACCTATATGGGAAAAGAATCTGAAAAAGAGTGGATATATGTATTTGTATAATAGATTCACTTTGCTGTACATCTGAAACTAACACAATATTGTAAGTCAATTATACCTCAATAAAAATTTTTTAAAAAAGAGGATATTGAGGGTGGGAGAGTCAGTTTGGGGAGGTATCAGGAGCAGCATAGTAAACAAGGGTGATTGCGATGCAGATTCAAGTCACTGCTTTCTCTACTGATAAGAGTTTCTAGATATTTGGTCATCCTCCTCTCAGGCACAGAAAGACACACTTAAAATGGAGATTCCTCTTACAAATTATGTTTCTTCCAAAAGGGCAACTCCTACGTGGTTTTCAGAGCCCTTTCATGTCTGCTGTTTCTCAGAAAATAACCAGTTTAAAACAATTAATATGCCAAAGAGACATATTTTGCGCTGGCAAATGCTGCTCCTCAAAACTACCAAATAATTGTTCTCTAGCATTCTGCAAATTAGATGCAATTTTTTTTTTAAAGCATAATTTGATAACATTTTCAATAGATGGAGAAGGGACTGCTCAGGACACTTGAAAAAACAAAACTAATGAAACTCTTTGAATGTGTTTAAGACATGAAATAAGAAAATGGAAATATTTTCAAATTTATTTACTTTATACAGGTGACTATATTTATCAAATATTGCCAAGTAAGTTGCTAAGACAAGAATGAGAACAGAAAACATGTTTCAGAGTAAGCTTCTAGCTTGGAGTTTCTCTGATTGCCATACATGATAAATTTCAACTTTTAAATGTCTAAGGATACACTGGGGCAAGTGCTACTGGGAGAATATACAAGTATGCTGATTTTTAATCCATTTGTTTGTTCAATCAACACATATCTGAGTGTGTCTACTTATTTCTAGATACTATGTAAGCTAAGGATTCAAAGATTAACAATACATAGTCCTTGCCTTTGAACAATTCTCTCTGGTGGGTGAGACAGACTCATAAATGTATAATATTCAACGTTAAATGCTAATACAGGAGTATGAAAAGGTGAAAGGGGACTATAATGTACTAGCTGTACCATGCATTCAGGCAAAATATTTGTTAAGCATATACAGTGTTCTAGGTAGTAGTCCAGATACTGAGAGTACAGCAGTGAACAAAACAACCTTACAGAACTTAAGGTAGATGATGAATGGACACATAATTAAAACAAACAGAATGCTAGTTTGCAGTAAAGCAGGAAAGGGGTTTGGTGAATGTGAGAAATGGGAGCTACAGTTTTAATCAGGTAGTCAGAATAGACCTTACCAAAAAGGTGAATTTTACATAGATGCTTGAAGCTGATGAGGGGCTCGTTGTTAGAATATCTGGTAGAATATCACTGCAAGCGGAGGGAACAGCAAGTGGAAAGGCCTATCTGGATAGAGTTGGAGTGAACAAGAACAGCAGGAATTAGGGGGAGAGAGGAATCAGACAGCTAGATCATGCATGCCTTATAGGGCGCTGTAAATTTTACTGAGTAAATTGGGAAGCCGTGAAGGGTTTGGAGCAAAAGACTGATGTAATTATTACTTTATAGATTAAATAAATCAATACATTCAATCAATTATTTTGTAATAGGACATTATTCAAATATTCAGATTATTTTGTCTAGTTAGATGAGGCTTAAGTAGTGTTCACTATTTGCCAGTTTCTATAACTTAAAAAATTGTAGCCAGGACTATGATATTAATAATTCTACTTGCCAGTTTCTATACCTCTTAAAAATGTTCATCCAGAAATACAATATGAATAATTATTTTCATAGAATGGACTGTAGAATATTATCGACACTTTTGGTATTCAGCTTTTCATATAAAATACTTCATATGAAAATTACAGAATGCCTAACATGTGTCAAGCACCATGGTAGGAGTAAGGAAGGTCTTCCTTGCATGCACATATACAAATTTATAAAAGGTATATGTGCTTGTGTATTTGCTCATGATGCAATAGAGTTTTTAAAATAACTTTTACTCTTTCCTATAATTAACTAATATGTGTTTGTTACTTATCCATGTATATTCAGACCATATAATCTCATATGTTCTTTGATATATTGCCAGTATCTTTCACTGTGGGTAAAATTCTACAACCCCAGTTCTAAGGACTGCATAAGACTTAACTGTACCCATTCAATACAGTTATTAATCAGTCACCTTTTGTAGGACATTTATGTTGTTACCTTTTTGTTTTTGCATAAACAACATTGGAATGAACCATATTTTTAGGTATATTTTGCATGGAAGCATAACTTTTTTTTAAAGATAAAAATATAAGAAATGAAGCTGCTGGGACAAAGATAATGCACATGTTTAAACTTTGGGTATGCACTGCTAAACTGCTGTAACTATACACCATAAGGAATTTTTACTCATTATAGAGTCTTATGAATCCATTAATTTTCCTATGCCTTGATCACTCCTTAAATTTTCTTTGCCAGTCTGATAGGTGAAAAATCATATGTCATTATCATTTAAATGGCATTTCTTTGATTATTAGTTCGGTTGATACAATTTCACTTCTTTATCATCCACTCGTATTCTTTGTTTTTTTGTGAATGGCCCATTAATGCCCTTTATTTATTCATTTATTACTAGAAATCTTTTCCTCTCAGGCTTTCTGTATGATGTCAAGTTTAGAGAGAGTAATAATTAATATTAATTCCAACATATTTATGTATGTACTATTACTAGGTGCTGTGTTAGGCATGGAGAATGAAAAGATAAGACACACTCAATACTAAGAAGGACCTCACAATATAGAGGAGGTGGTGATCATGAAAACAAACCAAGGAACAAGAATAGCCTGTCATTCATTATTCAGAAGATTAAAAATGGATCTTTATAGTTTCGTGTTGGAAGATAGGAAGGTAGCCACTGATTGAGAGACAGAATTCCTTCTGAGGTTTAGGTTTTTCTTTCTAGGCTTTGATTAAAACCATAGAGATCTGTTTTATTTTTTTGATTCCACATATAAGTGATAACATACAGTATTTGTTTTTCTTTGTCTGACATTTCACTAAGCATAATGCCCTCCAAATCTCTCCATGTTACTGCAAATGGCAAAATTTCATTCCTTTTTTATGGCTGAGCAGTATTGCATTGTGTATATGTATATATATATATATATCACATCTTCTTTATTCATTCATATGATGATGGACACTTAGGCCACTTCCATATTTGGCTACTGTAAATAATGCTGCTGTGAACCTTGGGGTACATGTATGTTTTTGACTTTGTGTTTTCATTCTCTTCAGATATATACCCAGAAGTGGAATTGTTGGACCATATGGTAGTTCTGTTTTCAAGTTTTTGAGGAACCTCCATACTGTACTCCATAGTGGCTCTACCAATTTACATTCCCACCAACGCTGTACAAGGTTTCCCTTTTCTCCACATCCTCACCAACATATGTTATTTGTGGTTTTTTTGATGATAACCATTCTGACAGGTGTGAGGTGATATCTCATTGTGATTTTGATTTGAAATGCCTGAATAGGCATCTCTTTGATGATTAGTGATGTTGAGCATCTGTTCATGTGTCTGTTGGCAATCTGTATGTCTTCTTTGAAAAAAATGCCTATTCAGGCCTTCTGCCCATTTTAAAATCAAGTTGTTTGTTTGTTTATTTTTTTGATATTGAGTTGTATGAGCTGTTTATATTTTTTGGATATTAACCCCTCATCAGTCATATCATTTGCAAATATTTTCTCTCAGTAAGTTTTCTTTTCATTTTGTTGATAGTTTCCCTAGCTGTGCAAAAGTTTTTAAGTTTAATTAGGTTCCAGGTGTTTATATTTGCTTTTGTTTCCTTTGCCTTAGGAGACAGATCCAAAAAAATATTGATTTACGTCAAAGAGTGTTCTCCCTATGTTTTCCTCTAGGAGTTTTATGGTTTCCTGTCTTACATTTAGGTCTTTAATATATTTCGATTTTATTTTTGTATATGATGTGAGAAAATGTTCTAATTTCATTCTTTTACATATGCTGCCCAGTTTTCCCAGCACAATGCATTGAAGAGACTGTATTTTCACCATTATATCTTTTTCCCTCCTTTGTTGTAGATAAACTGACCATAAATGAGTGGGGTTATTTCTGGGCTCTCTATTCTGTTCCACTAATCTATGTTTGTTTTTGTGCCATTACCATACCGCTTTGATTACTGTAGCTTTGTAGTATAGTCTAAAGTCAGGGAGTGTGATACCTCTTGCTCTGTTCATCTTTCTCAAGATTGTTTTTGCTATTTGGAATCTTCAGTGCTTCCATACAAATTTTAAAATTATTTGTTTTAGCTCTGTGAAAAATGCCATTGGTATTTTGATAGGGATTGCACTGAATCTGTAGATTGTTTTGGGTAGTATAAATATGTTAACAATGTTAATTCTTTCAACACATGAACACAGTGTATCTTTCAAGCTATTTGTGTTGTCTACAATTTCTTTCATTGGTGTCTTATAGTTTTATGAGTACAGGTCTTTTACCTCCTTTGTTAGACTTATTCCTAGGCATTTTATTCTTTATGAAGCAATTATAACTAGGACTGTTTCCTTAATTTTTCTTTCTGATAGTTTGTTTTTAGTGTATAGAAATGCAACAGATTTCTGCTTATTAATTTTGTATCATGCAACTGTACCAAATTCACTGATGAGCCCTAGTAGTTTTTTGGTGGCATCTTTAGAATTTTCTGCGGTATCATGTCATGTGCACACAGTGACAGTCTTACTTCTTCCTTTCCAATTTGGACTATATTTATTTCTTTTTCTTGTTTGAGTGTTGTGGCTAGGACTTCCACTGTTATGTTGAGTAAAAGTAGTGAGACTGGGCATCCCTGTCATATTCTTGATCTTAGAGGAAATGCTTTCAGTTTTTCACTGCGGGGTATGACATTAGCTGTGGGCTTATCATATATGGTCTTTATTATCCCAAGGTATGTTTCCTTTACACAGACTTTGTGAAATTTTTTTTTTAATCATAAATGGATATTTAATTTTGTGAAAAGCTTTTTCTGCATCTATTGAAATGACTGTATAGTTTTTATTCTTCAGTTTGTTAATGTGGTATATCACACTGATTGACCTGCAGATACTGAACTATCCTTGTATCCCTGGGATAAATCCCACTTTATCATGGAGTAAGAACCTGTTAATGTATTGTTGGACTTGGTTTGCTAATATTTTGTTAAGGATTTTTGCATCTATGTTCATCAGTGATGTTGACCTATAATTTTTGTGTGTGTGTGATATTTTTGTCTGGTTTTGGTATCAGAGTAATGCTGGCCTTGCAGAATGAGTTTGGAAGTATTCCTTCCTCTGTAATATTTTGGAATAATTTGAGAAGGATCGGTGTTAACTCTTCTGTACACGTTTGGCAGAATTAACCTGTGAAGCCATCTGGCCCTGGACTTTTGTTTTGGGGGAGTTTTAAAAATTACTGATTCAATTTCATTACCGTAATTGGTCTGTTCGTATTTCCTATTTCTTTCCTGTTCAGTATTGGAAGATGGTACATTTCTAGGAATTTGTTCATTTCTTCTAGGTTGTTCAAACTGGAGTATAATTGTTTGTAGTAATCTCTTATGATCCTTTGTATTTCTGTGGTGTCTGTTGTAATTTCTCCTTTTTCATTTCTGATTTATTGATTTGGGCCTTCTCTCTTTTTTCTTGGTGAGGCTGGCTCAAGGTTTATCAATATTGTTTACCTTTTTAAAGAACCAGCTTAGTTTCACTGATCTTTTCTATTGTATTTTTAGTCTCTATTTCCTTTATTTCTGCTCTGATGTTTATGATTTCTTTCCTTCTACTATCTTTGGATTTTGTTTGTTCTTCTAGTTCCTTAGGTGTAAGATTAGGTTGTTTACTTGAGGTTTTTCATATTTCCTTGGGTAGGCTTGTATCACTATAAACTTCCCTCTTAAAAGTGCTTTTGCTGCATCCCATAGATTATCCATTGTTATGTTTTTGTTTTCATTTGCCTCCAGGTTTTTAAAAATTTCTTCTTTGATTTCTTCAGTAATCCATTAATCGTTCAGTAGCATATTGTTTAGCTTCTACGTGTTTGTCTTTTTTTGCAGTTTTTTTTCTTGTCACTGATTTCAAGTCTCATGGAATTGTGGCTGGAAAACATGCTTGATATGATTTCAATTTTCTTAAATTTACTGAGGCTTGTATTGTGGCCTAACACGTGTTCTGTCCTGGAGAATGTTCCATGTGCACTTGAAAAGAACACATATGCTGCTTTTGGATGGAATGTTATCTATATATCTATTAAGTCCACCTGGTCTAACGTGTTATTTAAGGCCAGTGTTTCCTTATTGGTTTTCTGTATGGATGATCCGTCCATTGATGCAAGTGGGGAGTTAAATGCCCCTACTATTATTGTGTTACTGTCAATTTCTCCCTTAATGTCTGTTAATATTTGCTTTATGTATTTAGGTGCTGTTATGTTCGGTGCATATATGTTTAAAATTGTTACATGTTCTTGGATTGATTCCTTAATCATTACGTAATGTCCTTCTTTGTCTCTGTTACAGTCTTTATTTTAAAGTCTATTTAGTCTAATATAAGTATTGCTACCCCAGCTTTCTTTTGATTTACATTTGAATGGAATACTTTTTCCTCATCCTCTCACTTTTAGTCTGTATGTGTCTTTAGATCTGAAGCGAGTCCCTTGTAGGCAGCATATTACATGGGTTTTTTTTTTGGTCTCCATTCAGCCCCTCTATGTCTTTGATTGGAGCATTCAGTTTATTTACATTTAAAGTAATTATTGATAGGTATGTGCTTATTGCCATTTTGCTAATTGTTTGAGGGTTGTTTTTAATAGCTCTTTTTTGTTCCTTTCTTCTTATTTTGTTCTTTGCCCTTGTGTCTTGATGACTATCTTTAACACTGCTTGAATTCATTTCTCTTTTTTCAGCGTGTATGTATTACAGGTGTATATATATATATATATATATATATATATATAATTGTTTTAAGTTGCTGATCTCTTAATTTTAAATGCATTTTAACAACACTGCATTTTTACTCCTCGCCCCTCACTACTACTGTTTTTGACATCATATTTTACATCTTTTTGTTTTGTGTATCCCTTAACTTCCAATTGCAGATATAGATGATTTTATTATAGATGATTTTGTCTTTTAACCTTCCTACTAGCTTTGTATGTGGTGGATTAACTACGTTTACCAGATATTTGCCTTTAACAATGAGCTTTTTCTTTTTGTAATTTTCATCTTTGTAGTTGTGGCCTTCTCTTTTTCCCTTAGAGAAGTCTCTTTACTGTTTCTTGTAAAGCTGGTGCTGAACTCTTTCTCCTTTTGCTTGTCTGTAAAACTTTTGATTTCTCCATCAAATCTGAAAGAAAGCCTTGCCAGGTAGAGTATTCTTAGTTGTAGGTTTTCCCCTTTATCACTTTAAATATGTCATGCCACTTCCTTCTGGCCTGCAGAGTTTCTGCTGAAAAGTCAGCTGATAGCCTTCTGAGAGTTCCCTTGTACATAACTCATTGATTTTCCCTTGATGCTTTTTAATAATCTAGCCTCTGTCTTTAATTTTTGCTTTGTCATTTTAATTACAATGTACTTTGGTGTGGTCCTCTTTGTGTTGATCTTGTTTGGGACTCTCTGTGCTTCCTGGACCTGGATGTCTGTTTATATTCCCAGGCTAGGGAAGTTTTCAGCTATTATACCTTCAAATACGTTCTCTGCCACTTTCTCTCTCACTCTTCTCCTGGGACCACTATAAGGTGAACATTTCTATGTTTTATGTTGTCCTAGAGGTCTTGTAAACTGTCCTTATTTCTTTTCATTCTTTTTTCTTTTTTTTGTTCAGCTTCAGTGATTTCCACTACTCTTGTCCTCCAGCTCACTGATCCATTCCTCTGTATCATTTCATCTACTGTTGATTCCTTGTAGTGTATTTTTCATTTCAATTATTATATTCTTCACCTCTGGTTCTACTTTATATTTTCTAACTCTTTGCTAAAAACCTCTGACTTCTCACTTTGTTCATCCATTCTTCTCCTGAGATCTTTGACCATCTTCACAATCATTATTTTGAACTCTTTATCTGGTAGACTGCCTATCTAGCTCTACTTCACTTAGTTTTTCTGTAGTTTTATCTTGTTCCTTTGTCACTTCATTTTGCCTAAGTTGCTGTTTTTATCTCTATGTATCTGATAGGTTGGTTATGCTTCCTGACCTGGGAAAAGTGGCCTTTTATGAAGATGTTCTTTGGGTCCCAGCAGTGCACTCCCTTCTCTCTGGTCACTACAGCTATGTGTACTAGGGGTACCCCCTCTGTTGGCTGCATGGGTACTTCTGTTGTGGTTGGCTGTGGGTGGCTGCTGTCAGTCTGGTTGTTTGCTAGGCCCTGCTTTGTGTGGAAGCTGATGGCCACTGTTTGGTGGGGCCAAGTTGTGAAGCAGCTGACTGTGGAAGCCCGGGGAGGGGGGCCAGGGTCCCAGGGCTAGTGCTGGCTCACTGGTAAGCAGAACCAGGTTCTGGGGTGGGTGGTTGCAGGGTTAGGGTTCTCAGAGATAGTGTTGGCCTGCTGGTGGGTGGGGCTGGATCCTGACATCACTGGCTATGGGTTCTGTGGTGTCCCAAAGCTGGTGCTTGCCTGCTGGTGAGTGGGGCTGGATCCTGGGGCAGAATCAATGTAACAAAACAGAAAAACACTCACAGATATAGAGAACAAACTAGTAGTTACCAGTGGGGAGAGGGAAAGGTGGAGGGGAAAAATAGTTAGAAGATTAAGAAGTACAAACTAGTATGTATAAAATAAATAAGGTACAAAGATATATTATATAGCATATGGAATATAGCCAATATTTTATAATAACTTCAAATGGAGTATAATCTCTAAAAATTTTGAATCACTGTGTTGTACATCTGAAACGAATATAATATTATAAATCAACTACACCTCAATTAAAAAGAAAATAGAGGGACTTCCCTAGTGGGGCAGTGGTTAAGAATCCAGCTGCTAATGCAGGGGACACGGGTTTGATTCCTGGTCCGCGAAGATCCCACATGCCATGGAGCAACTAAGCCCGTGAGCCACAGCTACTGAAGCCCGCGCACTTAGAGCTCGCGCTCCGCAACAAGAGAAGCCACTGCAATGAGAAGCCCATGCACCGCAACGAAGAGCAGCCCCTGCTCAATGCAACTAGAGAATGCCTGTGCACAGCAATGAAGACCCAACACAGCCAAAAAATAAATTAATTAATTTTAAAAAAGAAAAAAGTTAAAAAAATTAAGAATAAAAAGAAAATAGAGATCTGCTTTTTAATTATTAGAAAATAATAAATGACAATGACATAATAAATAAATATAATAAACAATAAATAAAATAATAAATGACAATGACAATATATGGTAGGAAACTCACTATTTTGGTTTCTATGACCATGGTGACTATCAGCCAGGCTAACATGTGGAGGAAATGACTGAGCCCATCCCCAGAAATCACTTGCCTTGGTTGATTTTCACATATTTACCCAAGTGAATATATGAATATGCAATTACACATACACTGCAATCAGAGTGATACTTCAAAATACATATTTGATCATGTCATTCCACTGCTTTAAAAAACTTCCATTACTTCTCATTTCTTATAGGATAATATTCAAAATCCTAAACTAAGACTAAAACACCACAGTCCATTTTTGTTTCTACTGCCTCACTCTGGGACACTTTCCACCTGGCTTCCTGATCTCCAGATATCAGAGCCTTCTTTCCCTTCCACTAGGATACCACTGTTCTTGGAGTCTTTGCAGAGATTATTTCCTTGCCTGGAATGCTTTTGATCTCTTCTTTTTTTGCCTTCTTAACTTCTACTGTCCTTCAGAAATTAGCAGCAAGGTCATTTACTCAAGGTGTCTTTCACTGATTTCCCAGTCCTTCTGATATAACAGTTCTCTATATTTTCCTTGATATTGTTATTCATAGTAAATACTATATTTTTGTGTGATTACTTGACAATGTTTATCTCTCTAACTCATCTGCAAGCTGCATAAGCAGAGACTTCATTTCTTTTTTGCTTACCATGGTACTTCTAATGTTATTCACTATACCTAGTATGTATTAGGCATATAGTTATTTGTGGTATAAATAAATATATGAACAAATATAGGAATATCTCAGAATACTGAAATAAATGATGAGACTTTATTATAGGAGTCAGTGTTTTTTATGTCCAGACACATGGATAATTAAGTACATTTTACACGCAATATATTTTATCAGTGAAATAATATACAGTGGTGATAATGCAGCTTAGGTCCCCTGGGAAGTAGACCTAAGATAGAAATGTGCAGGCAGGCAGTTTATTTATTGGGAATTGCTATCTGGATGAGGACCTGTGGGAGTGGAGAATGAAGCAGGTTGGACAGGGGGAGAAGTTGAACTCTTGTCAATTCTAACAAATGTCTCAGATGATCCCTTCAGGGACCTCTGAAGTTGGGATGGCCCCTCAAAGACATCTTTAATTTAGGCAAGTGCCAAACCTTTATGGTCCCACATCAATCAGTTATTGGATGTGCATTACCTGAGGAAGAGGAATGACCCTTAAGTGAATAGCTCTCTTTAGCCAGGGACAATTTCCCAAGAGTGACTCAGCAAAGCCACTCTTCTGCCAACAGGCCCAGCAGCTGTGAGAATGAGTACGTTAGTCTTAACTTGCAGGGAAGGGTGGGAACCTGTGAGGCACATCAGACATCCACTGCAGTTGACCAAAAGAAACACTGAATAATTTCAGTAAGGTTCTGTCTCAATCCCCAATATAAACACACTTGAAACTATGAAAGAGTAAAATCTCAGCAAGAAAACCAAGAGACAGCTATTAACTGCCAGCTGCTGGGATTATGGTAAGTTTTGATTGTGAGAGAGAAGCAACAAGCCTGAGAAAAAAGTCTTGAGGTAATGACAGAAATTCAGGGAATATTCATTCTAGAGGATATTTTTCCCCTAGTTTAAGTCAGCTAAGTCTATAAACCTCCAACTCACACTGCATTTTACCCCAAATCATTCATAGTCAACCATACCCCAATGGTGTATATCTGGAATATGAGCATTGGAGAACATATCTTTAAACATTTAACGTGTAACACTGCATGGTGTTTTGCAATGTACAAAATACTATCATATATTTTGTCATTTAATTCTCATAATAACCCCATTCATTTAAATCACTTACTCAAAATCACTATGTGACAGTATGAGTTTTTGAACTAGTGGCTTAATTTTTGTGATGACAAGGACATTGTCTTTACTATACACTGAAGTATCACTAATGCCTATCTCAGGGCCTGAAAAAATAGCATTCAATAAGTAATCATTGAATAAATTTGTGACAGGAATTTATATTTTCTCTTTGTTATCTGTGATTTTTATGGCATTACATAATATATATGCATATATGTAGCACCCACATGTGTGTATGTGTGGGCTTATATAGGATACATGCAGGCTTATATAGGATACATGGCATATGCAGCTGAATAAATTATACCATGTTTATTCCATAAAATAGGACTAATATATACATTATTACCTTTTTGAGCAGGAATACTTGATATATTTGAGCCCAACTGATTTTTAGTCACTATCCTCTTGGTCAGTTTGGATAGGAGTTAATCTGGCCTTAGAAAATCAGATGGGGGAAAAAAGGTTTTATGCTAAATCAAAGGCTCTGACTTTTTGGAAGAAAATCATCTTCCAAAGAATGTTTTAAAAATTGCTTAATTCTAGACTAAAGAGGGGAAATAAAAGCATATGGAAATCTAAATTTTTATTGTGTTTCCAAAATCGTGGTACTGAATAACTTTCCAGAAATGAAAGATGACTCAAAAGCCTTCCTTCTGATTATGGTAATAATAATAATATTCATTTGTGTAATGTAAATTATTAGGCTGAGATGCATTTTGGTAAATTTGTACACTATTTGATATGCTGTCCCTCTAAAGCCTACAAAAAAGTAATGTGGAACACCTGATATTTGACTGTGCTTCCAAATGGAGGGACAGCTTGACAAGTGCCATCATAATTTACGACTTTAAAAAAGTATAGTGTGAATGCATTTGCAGTTAGCTTTAAACAGCTTGGATTATTTACAGGTACAACTGTGTTTAATGTTAATGTGGAATTTCAACGGATTTAAAATATTACTAGATTCCATCACTGATCATGGAGTATAGGTGTGGCATGTGAGCAATGTGATTATATGCCTTAATTAAATATCTCAGAATAGGATACATCTGTTTGGTGAGATTGAGAGGATGGTAAAATAACATTTAAATTTTCTATTTGATTATTGAGTATCACTGAAGAAGCTCTCACCTTTGGAAAGACAGCATATTTTGGTCTTTTATCCTCTAAGGTGGTTTAGGAGAATAATAATCACATAAAATCAAAATGGAAATATAGTGTCTAACTCTTAAGGATAACTTGGACAACTAAAGTATGGATTGCTAACTGATAAGATTTGTATTAGTGTGCAACCTAAAACAATGCATAAATCCATATCTCTGGTGGTCAGGAAATTGACTATTGAAACTTTCTGGTTAAACTGGAGAAGGAATCATACATATTAAAATTATATATATCATATTATATACATATGTGGATAAATGAACACATGTGTATATCTTTCTCTCCTTCTAAATATGTGTATATGTATGTATGATATATGTATGCATATATAAAAAATATCTCTAAGAAAGAGGATATAGATGACTTTGGTGGTGAGTAAGGTATGGTCGTAGGACGATGAAGGAAATCAGACTTTGGAATTTTACTCCATGAAAAGAAAAGTAGTTAGTTTGACACATTTTAACTAGAAAATCATTGATAGATACTATGATTTTACTTCCCAGGAATAAGTGGAACATTGAGAAGAATATATGGTAAAGTAAAACCGTAAAGTAAAACTAAAGTTTCTAAAATGAATTGCTTACTGCATAAACTAACTTTAGGATTTACTGAGTTCATTCAGTCACCTAGTATGCCTGGTCTCATGTTTCAGTCCTGGCCTAGACACTGAATATTCAGTAGGTTACCAAGCCAGATGTGAACCCTCCCTTCCTGGTGCTTACATTCTAAATAGAAGACAGATATTAAACAAATCACACTCAAATAAATATGCAAATAAAATCTGACAGGGCTATGGAGACAAAAATACGGTGCCCTGAAAGAGAACAACAGAGACAGGGTGGGTCTAATTTTGTTGGTGGTGGGGATAGGTCAGGGAAGGTTTCTCTGAAACCTAAAGTACAAGTAGAATGGAGGACATGTGTAAAGGGAGAAAAGTGATTGGAGAATGGGAAGATTACTTTGTGGCTGGAACATAATGACTCATGGCAAGAGTAGCCCTAGGTGAGGTTGGAGAAGAGGGGAAGAGCAGGTTATTGAGAGGTCACTATGGGTTTGTATTTTATTCTGAATACAGTGGGAACCACTGAAAGATTTATGCTGTGTGTGTGTGTGTGTGATGAGCCAATCGATACTTTTTAAAGCTCAATCTGGAGGGGAGAGGGGTAAGAGTAGAAGCTGCAATACCAGCAGCTTGGATCTTGGTGGATGCAGTGAAGAAGGAGAAATGAAGAAATGTTCCAAGATGTATTTAGGAGGTTGAATCCTGAGAGCTTGGGATGCATTAAATGTGGGAGAAAAGGGGAGTCAAGAAGAGTCCAAGGTGTCTACGTAACTTTCTACTTTCTCTTAATATACTATTAGATTTAAGAAAAATGTATCCAGCCTCTATCCAGGTTCTGGACGGTAATCTGATGGTTTCTTTAAAGTAGTCTTCCCAACCACTCAAGGTAGTGAACACTCACACCCCAGTTATTCTGTCCTAGTCCTCTAATCTTCCAAGCAGGCATCTCAGTCTCCTACTAGTTTGCTCACTTCCTTACTCTGAGTAAAATTTCCATGAGACTGATGTGTCTTCTTGAAGACTATAGGCAGAGCACCTAACAGTGTTTGGTAATTGAAAATGTTTACTAAATACCTGTTGAATGAATGAAAATGTTTAATAAATATTTGTTGAAAGAATAATGATAAAGAGGAAATACTAGAATCCAAGGTGCTCACTATCTAGCCAAGAGGACTAAGAAGTGTGATAAAAGCCTTAACAGAAGTAAGCAGGACGAGTTAACAGGAGAAGAGAGGACGATGGAGGGAGAAAAGAGGGACCTCTGGAGTACAGATACACTCAAAGATGAGGAGAATTATTTTCTGGATTGAGACCGTCTCTAAATGAAATCGTTCCCCTCTCCCCAGCAAGCTATAGAACAAAACATAAAGAACAATTCTTCAAAAGAGCTTCACATTTTAGAGCAATTTTTAAAGATAGACATTAGAACGGACTGCACTGCAAAAATACAACCTTGATTTTGTACCACCTACAGGACTTTACTACTTGCAGCTTCTGTCTGTAGAAATTTTTGCTCACTTCCATTCCGGGCCCCCTTTCTCTTCGCCCCTGCCCCCAGGGATTGTCAATTCTCAGAAGACCACTGCACTTGCCTGTTCTCGCCTACTTGTTGGATTGCCTGAGGAACATTTACTACTATCTTACCCCTGAGGAATTCTGAAGATGCAGCTGCCCATAAGACAATGTTTCTGCACCTCGCAGGGCTCCTGCGGAAGGAGAGAAAAGGAGTAATTAGTTACTTAGAGCGCCGACTGTTTTTACCTTTAATCACATCTGGCCCCTACGTACCTAGCTCAGCCTTTAACAGTTTACAGAGCAAAGGCCAGTCCCCAGAACGAGCGCTCTCTCCCTCCCTTCCTTCCGAGAGTAGAAGGAAAACAAGCTGCTAGGCTGGGGGCCGAAGGCGGGAGACAGGGGGCGGGCTCCTTCCCGCCACTCGGCCCACCGTGCAGCGCTCGGGGAACCGCAGGGCCTATCGCGCAGCCCCGCCCTGGGGGCGTCACCGCCCTGCGCCCGCCCCGCCCCCGCAGCGACTTCCTTCTGCTTTCCATTTCCACGGGAGCTCGAGCAAGCTGTTGCTTTGGTCTCCGTCTGGAGCCTGAGGACGCACGGAGGGTTCGTCTGTAGGAGACTCCAGGCCGTGGGCAACGCCATGGCCCCTGTGCTAAGCAAGGACGTGGTGGACATCGAGGTACCGACTGCCCGCGGGCTCGCCTAGGGAGGGCGGGGGACGCAGCTGGCGGGTTCCCGGAAGGCCGCCGCGGCCACCGCAGGGCCGGGGAAAGTGGGAGAGGCTGGAAACTTTGCCTCCGCGGGAGGTCTGCGGGGGAGGCGGAGGAGCGAGGAGCCGGAGACCCGTGTGGGCTGGCAGGGAGGGAAGTGGAGGGCCCGCGACGGTAGGGGTGTTCTTTGGCTTGGGACCTGGCTGTTTACTTCGGAGTGGGGGTTAAAGAAGTCCCTGAGTGGCAGTGACTGAAGAACCACGGGTGTTCGAGAGAGATGGATTTTCTCAAAGCGCTCATTTCTCACGTAGTCTATCCCGCACTTCCCCTTTGCCCCTGTAAGCGTTTCGCGTTTCCGGGCACCTCCAGTCTGCTGCCCCACCTCCAGTCTCGGAATTCTGCATATTTGCAAAGTATAGAAATAAAGATCTGTGTGTCAGCTATAGCAGCCCCTGCTAGCCTTAGTATTGCTTATGAAAATAACATAGGGAAGAATGGGATAAGGTATTGAAAGCATGAAAATACAGTGCCTTCAGAAATACAAAATAAACTGTATTTTCCTCTCGTCAACAGTTTTTGATTCTCTCTTGCACTCTGTTTCTGTAAAAATGTTATCTTTCTTCCTGTGAATAAAGTCCTTCCTGAAATACATGACCATTTCCTTTGACTTCTCCCTGAGACCTTTATGCATGCGATAAGACAGATATAATAACAAACAGTGATTTTAGACGTACTAACCCAATGTCAGCACTTTTGAGCTAAAATAAACTGCTTTGTAGTTTTTTGTTGTGTTTTGTTTGGGGCTTTTAAAAATTTGAGGCTCCTACTATGGTAAAACGTGTGTATGTGCACGCCTGTATTTTCCTTAGAATGAAAAAATTTTCCTTTCCTCAGTCCTTTCAGTGGCTTAAGTAAAATTTTAAAACCACCTGTTTGCAGAAGAGCTGCTTTTTGCCATCGTGTTGCCACTGTGTTATCTCTGTCAGTGATTGAAGGAACTTTGTGTTCTGTTTGGGGGATGATAGTAGTGTTTTCTCCAGATTGCATACATTGGTTTGAAAAATCCACTCTAGTAATAAGAGCCAAAGTATATTATGTGGACATGTCTACTTAATTTACTTGTGGTTTCTCTTGTGGATAGTTTACTTTTTCATATTGATCAGTATGATATATTTAACCCAATATTTATTCATGCACAGGGTAAAAGACTTGATTTACGTCATTGTCCTTTTTGGTCCTTGTTACTTTGACTTCACCAAATGCCCCCTCTGCCCCCCCCCCCCCGCCTTTTGAAGCTAAGTCAAATAGTAAGTTTCTGACAGTGTTAGGCAGTAGTGATGTACTGATTTCAGAGATAAGAATGTCAGAGGGCAGATGGCTTTTGGCTTTTGAATTTATCTATATCTCTTTTGCAGTTGTCTACGAAATCAGTTCATAACCATGTTACACTAAGGAAAAAGATGCCAGTGAAACATTAATGACCAGCTTAATTTCATGAATTGTTTCAACTAAGACCATTTAAGAAGGTCAAACCCTCACATTTACTCCCCTTAATCTAAGCTTAGTTGGCCCAATATTACTTGTGATATAGAATAGTGGCATTCAAGCTTTTTCACCTTTTATGTAGTTCATATATGCACCACACTTTAATCAGTAGCATCTTTCATCATGCATGGGAATTTTCTTTGCTCTCAAAGTAATACCCACGATTCAGGAGCTAGAGTACCATGCAAGGGTGTGAAATTAATCATTAAAATATAATGCAGTGAGGAAAAATACATTAAATCTAGAGGAACACATCCAAGCATAGATGTCTCAGGTGATCCTATTGACTCACCAAAGCTCATTTTTTTTTTTTTTGGAAGAGTCAGAATGAATTATGAAGGTTCAATTTTCTATCAAATTTGAATGTATACATTGGATTTGCCATTTTTGAATGAATTCTTTAAAATCATTGTCTAGAGATTGATCTGCTTGTGACCATTGCCTTGTCTCAAATATGTGGAGAAGCACATAATCTTCAAAAAAAATTATCAGTATAAAACAGTAAGTGTTCAGTTGATAAATGTGAAAAGAACAGAAGGTGATGGTGACAACCCGCTATAATAGTGACTTAATTTTCTCCTTAAGCTACCTATAGAACCTCAGGTTTCAGTGAAGCAGCCAAGAAATATTTTTGTTTCTGGGGAAAAAAGTTACTGAGGTTTACAAAGTTGTTTTGTGTGCTCACTCCATATTTCTAGCCTCAATCCAATAGCGCATCAGGGTTTGAAGGGTTGGGAGCATAAAAAACAGAAGGTCACCAGACTCCAAAACTGAAATATCCCTGGGCCGGAAGATAGGCATAGCAAGGATGCATTAGTAGGTAATAGATACTAGGCAATAGAATCTAGCTCATATACTAAAAAATTATTGTAATTGTAGTAATGGTAGCAGATGTATGAGAAGTCAGACGTTTTTCCAGACCTATTAATGTGGTTCAGGGCCTGGGATCTGGAGCAAACTGCCTGTGGTTGAGGTCTATTTCTACCCCTTTTTAGCATGGTGACTTTGTTTAGGTTACCTAGCTTCTCTGTGTCACATCTGCACAATCTGCTAAGTAAGGAAAATAATCATAGACAAGATAATAAACAAGATATAAAATAGACAAGATATAAACATAGACAAGATGTAAAATTAATAAATATATGTCACAACTTCACATCTTGTTAGGAAAAGGACAAAACGTTAAAAAATAAAAATATAGAACAACTATCTTAGGAAAATCACTGCCTGTGAAATAACTACTATTTTAAAGTTCATTAATGGTAGCTATATACTCTTAAAAGATATTTTGCGGGGCTTCCCTGGTGGAGCGGTGGTTGAGAGCCCGCCTGCCGATGCAGCGGACACGGGTTCGTGTCCCGATCCGGGAGGATCCCACATGCCGCAGAGCGGCTGGGCCCGTGAGCCATGGCCGCTGGACCTGCGCGTCCGGAGCCTGCGCTCTGCAACGGGAGAGGCCACAACAGTGAGAGGCCTGCGTACTGCCAAAAAAAAAAAAAGTTATTTTGCTTTGTGGGCTTACTTTTTGGATATAGCTAAATTTTGTCAAGAATGAATTTTGAATACAAATTCTCCTGGGAAGGTTTCAAGAAAGGTGAATATCAGACTTTGATCACTTTCCCTGACCTCAGCAATACCTTCACAATAATTCATTTAGTTTGAACTGACAACTGGTCTGTTGTCAATATCTGCACTTCTAAAAGCAAGTAAGAATGATTTTGGAAGAGTTCACTTTTGTTCAATGTCTTGTTCCTCTCCACTGACATGGGGAATTGAGAATTTACTGTAAAAGTAAAGCAGAATGAAAATGTATGCAGGTACAGTGAGCTTTTAATTAATTCTTTGGATATTAGTAGTTTTGGTAAGTATAGTTGAACTAAATTGCTGTCTACTCCTTTACTGTTTGCACAAATCAAGGTCTATTCTTAGAATTATCAATTAATGACTCATAAGGGGTTATAAACTCATTTCAAATTTATCTTGAATGAAAAAAGGATTTCAGTCCAATGTCCACAAAATCATAATGCTTTTAGAGTTAAATAGAAATGGTTTCTGAATTACCAATACAGTGACTTCTATTCATTTGAGAAGATAATCTAGAATTTTCTGTGTTTATTAATTAAGAAAATAAGATAATAAAATAATGGCTTTGGGAAATGGCAGTATAATGGAAACAACTTGGAGAAAGTAAATTTTCAGGAGAATTATGAAAAAAGGCTTATGAATTGGTAGAGATGGCAAAAGATGTTTCAGAATGCCCTTTATCATAACTGCTTTTGCCCCTGGGGAGGGAGGAGGTGCATAGATCCAAAGGAGAGAATAAGGATTCAACTTTGCAGAAGTTATGGGTTATTTATTTATTTATTTAAACTTAAATGTTTTTTACTGCATCCATTTTTGTCTCCTTCCTTTTATTGATTGGGCACCACAAATCTCTGGGAATGCTATCTTGACTTGCCAAGGCTTTTAAAGCATTAAAAAAAATTTTTTTTTAAATTTGTTTTGTGAGTTTGAGTTGTTAAAAATGTGCTTGTTCTCCTTTATTTTAAGCTGTCCCGTGGACAATACTTAATTTTATTTTAAAGTATTCCTCCTTTCTAAGGAATTTAGCTGGGCTGTAGA
This sequence comes from Physeter macrocephalus, assembly GCF_002837175.3. Classification (NCBI taxonomy): domain Eukaryota; kingdom Metazoa; phylum Chordata; class Mammalia; order Artiodactyla; family Physeteridae; genus Physeter; species Physeter macrocephalus. The sequence continues at coordinate 97,659,505 of NC_041217.1, forward strand.
AATGTGTCTGATTATGTGATTTGGAAAGTTACTCCAAATTTGGAGTTATTCCAATGATAGCTCCTTGCAGTTTTAAGGTACTGCACATTCCTGTAGTTAAGGATGGTTATGTATGTATTTCATTACAGTTTTTAAAAAAAATTTACCTCCTACACATGAAGTAGATGGCTAGTTTCAGTGGTTTAATTAAAAACTGTGAGATTAATGACTAATGATGAATTATCACTAGGGAGATTTTTAGATTGGATCTGCTTAATCTTAATCATAGCAGATAGTGTTGACTGATTGCTTAATTGTTAAAATGTGCTAAAATTCAATAGTCTCCTTTCTTACATTCTAGAAGGAAAACCCAGTTTTGGAAAGCTCTACATTTACAGTAAGGAATTACTAAGAATACCAAGAAGATCTCTAGTCAGAATGCTGAGATAACTGGATGATCATTAAGCAATCATATCTTTCCTAAACTGTTGGAATACAGCATTTTACCAAACTCTGTATATAAACAAGCAACAACACAAGAGCTGAAAAATAGACCTTCCAATAAGGTAAACATGTGTGGTCACTGTGGGAGAAGTCTAGTAATTAGCATAAAGTTAAGCCACAAAATTAGAAACACTAAAATTGAAGACAATGAGACTAAAAAAAAATTGTCATGAAATAATGTGACAAAGGAACTGTAAGAGATTTGATATAGTCTAGGCTTCAATGTGGCTAAAGAGATTGAAAAGTAGAATTGGCCAATTTGCTTTTCTGCCTCTTAGCTAAATGGACACAATGATATATAGGAGGAAGAAATCTTCAGTCCTTAAAACTGTAAGGAAAGTTCTATGTCATTTATATCCTGCCTTAATTAAAAAATATTTAATAAGGCATTCTAAGGTTATAAATTTATCTGTAATCAGGATTTTGATTTTCAAATGTGACATGTTTGCCTTCTGGACTTCATTTGCTCTTAATCCTCCATGTTCAGACAGAAGGTATTTTTTGGCCTCAAACATCAATAATGTGGGTGTTCACAGATATCCTGGAGCCAATTATACTACTGATAACTCTTAATAGGATTATGTCTTTCCTGTGGTTTATAATTATTACTGCTTCCATTGGTTTTAATTAAAATGTTATACTAGTAGATAGGAAACATCTGTATTTAACTCAACATATAACTTCTTTCAGACTCTTCACCACGCTTATCTATATATTGATGTTAGGAACTCATTATTTTTGTATAAAAATATTTTGTACTTCACAAAATCAAGCTTCATTTCATGATTAGTTTGAAAAATAAACCAAAACAAACAAACAAAAATTGTGTTAAAACAGTCCTGGGTTCAAATCCTGGCACTATTATTTTTTTATTTGTGTGATTGTGGTCAAGTTGTTTCCTGGACTATCATTTCTTCCTCTGTCAGTTGGTTTTAATCTTAATTTATTTCATGCAATAAATTAAGGATTTAATTTATTAACTTTAATTTAATTTTATTTAATAAATAAGAATTAATTGGAGTCACGTACATATAATGCCTTAGACAGCATCTGTCACTTAAAATATGTGCTTTTTGAATGGTAGTAGTTATTGTAAATATTATTATTGCATATATTATCTGTGTTATGTAAATGTCGTTTGGCTAGAATGTTGTTCAACTCCAAGAATTAACTAGTGGTATCAAAAGCTGTTAAAATATGTGAAGAAAGGGAGAGTTAATGAAGTTAAAAGAATTATGAGTGAGGCTTATTACAGATTAAAAAATGTTGCAGACATGACTTATGAGAAAATTCCTGAATTCTTTTGGTCAGTATTACCAGTGAGATAGGGGAGTTTTTAAAATTCAGGTCAAGTTAAAGAGACCCTCTTCATTTTGAGTTTTATTTCTATTTAAAAAATATTTTTAATACCCACTGTATTACCAACCCTCTGGTGTAAGCTGCAGGAGATTCAGAGGAAGTATGTGGCACAGGCTTTGTCTATATAGGATTATCCACATCTAATTCTCTGGGGAATAAGATTCAGATTCAGCATTGACTGTTCTCCTACCCCCTAACCCTTGCTGTTTTGCTGCAGTGTACATATGGATTGATTTTTTGGTGTTTTTCTGAGTGTTTTTGTGACTAGATCAGGCCCAAGCATTGGTGAAAATGATTTCTTGGCATTCTCTATGATATGTAGAAGGGATTGGTGTTATCCTTTTCTGAAAAGAAATCCCTATACAATTATTTTAAGAAAAAGTGTCCAACTCTATATCCCTTTGTGTAAACTGGACTAAACTTATAGTTTCTCTAAGTCAGCATATTAGCTTCAAAGAAAGTTTCTTTCTGGACTTCTAAGCATCCCGGCACACACTATATTTGTATTTATAACTTTTTTAATTCCTAGGAAGGAGGGAATTAGAGATCAACCTATTTTGCACCAGGAAAAGGTAAAGTGTGCCCTTTCTAAAGGATGACTCAGATAATAAACTTTTTATACTAGGTTATAGTAATTTAATTTCTTTGAGGATTTCAGCTTGGTTGTGTAATAGCATTCTCACTATCTTCTACCTCTATCATAATAATTAAAGAGACAATCTGTGTCCCTACCTCCCAGGTGCTTGGAAATTGATATTATGAGTGCTTATGAATGTCCCCTTGAGGCACTCCTGGCTAGGCCACTTTGAAGAAAAATCTCTTCATCAATAATGAAGCCTGAGGGCCACTTCTCAGGGGACCCACACAAAATTACATGTCAACTCCAGGCCTGATTTATACAGATGGTGCTCAAGGATGGAGCCTGACTGCACTTCTCCCTCCCCCAATATTTTATTACCTACCACTCTCTGCTGATCCTCCCTATGCCCTTCCCCACTTTCACCTCTCTCCCCAAACTTCATCCTCCAGTTTTCAACTTGTTTTACCTACTCAAGATTGACTCATCTAAGTAGATCTGTTTGTTTAGTCTTTGTGAAATCCTTTGAATGATATTAAAAATTGACCATAGTAACATGTTAAAACTTTAGAAATGTTAGTATGTGTAATTAAAGGCCACAAGGAAATCTTCAGCAAAACAATAGAAGATAATGTGTATTTACTATATGTTAATTAAAATTAGTATCCTGGGATAGGGGCGAAGCCTGGGGCTATTTTTGCTCCATAAGTGAGATCCCTTGCTGTCTGACCTTGTGGAAATCATTCAACCACTGTGAAGAGTTTGCTGATTCCTCAGTGAGTTTGCTATTGATCAGTCTTTTTCGGATGGTTTGTGATACAATATGGCAATGGTGAAATCGTTTGGCAATGTGACCTGCTGGGTGATCATATTAAGGAAGTGCAAGGTAGTGGTGTAGAGCTACTGTATTTTACATGCTAGGTAGGATTAAGTGCACCATTTATACCAGCTATATGGATTTGATATACTTATTCAACTGATTTTTAAACTTTCTTCATGCTTGCCTGCTTCCTTTTCTTTTTTAATCAAATGAATGAGTTAAGTCTAAATCTCTCCTGAGCACACAGAAAAAGTCCGGTCCTTCTTTATATGGCTGGAGTTCTGTGAGGGTGATCTGGAATTAATAAATTCATATTTTTGTGTGTCTGTAGAATGATGCTGTATTTAACTAGAAATTAAGACCAGAGATTCCAGAAAGGAATCAGTTTCTCCAGTGTGCTTTTTGATTGATAACTGTCAATGGAAACTAGAGTTCAGATAGTGGATCCCCAGCCCCACAGAAATTCAAGTTACCTTTCTCTGACTCTTTGCACCATAGTGTCCTCAAAGCTTTGGGAATTTTCTTCCAAATGTTCTTGCATGACAGATTTTGGGGAGTGCTGGTGAAAAGTTTGAAATCCTTGGTAATTCAAAGAAGAAGAAGTCATTCAGTTCTCTTCACAGATCCCTAAGATTAAAGCATAACAACATTCACAGCAAAATACTCTTTTTTGGGGGTTAATTTTCATTAATTTTTAAAAATTTCTCTAACTTAATTTTAATTATTTTTCATGATCATTACAGAAGATTTAAAAGATGCAAAAAAAAGTGAAAAGAAGATCCCAAACATACAGTCACACCACATGAAACAGTCATGCTGATAGTAATTTAGTATTTTCCTATACATGAGGTTTTTTTCCCTATAAATAGTTTAATCACGTATAATATTCATTTAGGTATAGTTGATTTACAAGATTGTATTAGTTTCAGGTGTATAACAGTGATTCAAAATTTTTATAGATTATACTCCATTTAAAGTTATTATAAAATATTGGCTATATTCCCTGTGCTGTGCAATATAACCTTGTAGCTTATTTATTTTACACATAGTATTTTGTATCTCTTAATCCTCCCCTACCCTTATCTTGCCCCTTTCTGATTCCTTCTCCCTACTGGTAACCACTAGTTCTCTGTATCAGTGAGTATGTTTCTTTTTTTGTTATTTTCATACATTTGCTGTGTTTTATTTTATTTTTTGATTCCACATGTAAGTGATAACATACAGTACTTGTCTTCCTCTGTCTGACTTATTTCACTAAGCATGATACCCTCAAGGTCCATCCATGTCGCTGCAAATGGAAAAATTGGCAAAATTTCATTCTCTGTTTTGGCTGAGTAATATTCCATTATACACACACGTGCATGCACACACGCACACACACACGTGTGTGCACGGCCCCACCCACCAGCAAGCAGGCTGCCTTAAGACCCCCTGAACCCACAGCCTCCCCTGGGTATGGCCCTGTCCATCAGATGGCCTAAGACTTGATGCCACACACCAGGGAGCAGGCACTAGAACTGGGACACCCCAGCACCCTTCAACCAGAGACTCAAGGACCCAGATTTTTCCTCCAGTGGACAGGTACTAGTTCCAGAACCCCCTGGGTCCCACCCCAACTACCAGTACGTGGACACCAGTCCCAGGTCAGTTGCACCTGGCAGCCTGCCATGGCAGGACCCAGTTCACTTACCAGCAGGCCACCACCAGCACTGGGACCCAGTGGGCCCTGATCCCTCCTACCAGCAGGCTAACACCAGCTCCGAGAAACTTTGGGCCCCTCAGCCAGCCACCCCAGGGCTGGCCACTCACCAGTAGGTTAACACAAGCCTTGGGACACCCTGGGGCCCTGCAGTCAGAGACCCTGCGACTTGGCTCTGCCCAACAATGAGCTGGCACTAGCCCTGGGACCCCATGGGCCCTGGACCCACCTACCAGTGTCCAGCACAAGCCTCAGGCCCCACCAACCCTGGCCCCACCCACCAGCAGGCCAGTATCAGTTCTGAGATATCTTGGACTCCTCATCCAGCTGCCCTGATTTCCAGCTTCACTCACCAGCACACCGGCACCAGGTCTGGGACACCTAGAAACCCACAGCCTGCCATGTCAGGAACCGGCACCACAAACTAGCAGACTGACACTAGATCCAGGAACCTTAGCTCTGCATCCACCCACTCAAGAGCCCAGCTCTGCCTACCACTGAGCCAGTACTAGTCCCAGGACCCCCTGGGGTTCCACAGACAGCTGTCTTGTGACCCATTGCTACCAACCAGTAGCCAGCAGCCTCTGCACAAGGCAAGGCCTGGCAACCAACTGGATGAAGGGCCGGCCACGCCTACCAGGCCATCCACATTAGTCAGCCTGCCACAACAGAAGTACCCATGGAGCCTTCATAGAGGCACCACTAATGTATATAGCTCTGGTGATCAGAGGGGAGTATACTGCTGGGATGCATAAGGCATCTCCTACAGAAGGCCACTTTTCCCAGGTCAGGAAACGTAACCAACCTACCAGATACATAGAAATAAATACAGCAACTTAGGCAAAGTGAGGCGACAGAGGAACATGTTCCAAACAAAGGAGCAACCTAAAACCCCAGAAGAAAAACTAAGTGAAGAGGTAGTCTTCCAGATAAAGAGTTCAAAGTAATGATTGTGAAGATGATCAAAGAACTTGAGAGAAGAATGGATGAACAAAGTGAGAAGTCAGAGGTTTATAACAAAGAGTTAGAAAATATAAAGAGGAACAAAATAGAGGTGAAGAATACAATAATTGAAATGAAAAGTACACTAGAAGGAATCAACAGTAAATGAAATGATACAGAGGAACAAATCAGTGAGCTGGAAGACAGAGTAGTGGAAATCACTGAAGCTGAACAGAAAAAAGAATGAACAGAAATGAGGACAGTTTAAGAGACCTCTAGGACAACATCAAGCTCACTGATATTCCCATTATAGTAGTCCCGGAAGAAGAGAGAGAAAGGGAAGAGCACATGTTTGAAGGTATCATTGGTGAAAACTTCCCTAGCCTGGGAAAGTAAACAGACATCCAGGTCCAGGAATCACAGAGAGTCCCAAATAGGATCAACCCAAAGAGGACCACACGAAGACACATTGTAATTAAAATGGCAAAAATTAAAGATAGAGAATATTAAAAGGAACGAGGGAAAAGCAACAAGTTATGTAGAAGAGAACTCCCATAGGCTATCAACTAACTTTTCTGCAGAAACTCTGCAGGCATAATATTTTTAAAGTGATGAAGGGGAAAACCTACAACCAAGAATACTCTACCCAGCAAGGCTTTCATTCAGATTTGATGGAGAAATCAAAAGTTTTTACAGACAAGCAAAGGAAAAAGAGTTCAGCACCACCAAACCAGCTTTACAAGAAACGTTAAAGAGAGTTCTCTAAGGGAATAAGAAAATACCAAAATTAGAAACATGAAAATTATGAAAGGAAAAAGCTCATTGGGGAAGGCAAGTACACCACATACAAAGCTAGTAAGAAGGTTAAAAGAAAAAAGTGGTAAAATCATCTATATCTGCAATAGGATACACAAAACAAAAAGATGTAAAATATGATGTCAAAAACAGTAGTAGTGAGGGGGTGGGGAGTAAAAATGCAGAGTCGTTAAAATGCATTTGAAATTAAGAGATCAGCAACTTAAAACAATCATATATATATATATATAGTTATATATAAACCTCATATTAACCACAGACCAAAAATCTATAATACATACACACACAAAAAAGAGAAGGAATCATATATAATTTTATATTTGCTTTTTTATCCTGTCAGAAGTATTTCCCTACATTCTTACTAACTTTTTAAAAGGCAGCATGATTCTCTGGGAGTGGAGATACCAAAGTTTATTGAAAACATTTATTATCAGACATTTGTTTTTAGTGTGGTTATTAAAAATAATGCTTCAACAAAATTCTGAAAATGTTGTAAATATACTTGAGAGGGTGGCTTTAATGATTTGTAGTGCATTTCAGTTCTGCCCTTCTAACCTACAATGATTCAACTGAATTAAGCATCTTTAAAAAGTATTTTTTAAATGGAAAAGTGTCTCATTATTGGGTACAAAGACAGAAAGGACAAAATGGAATTGGAACCAATCACCCATTTGCCTCATCCTCCCACCACTGACACAAGGCTGTGGGACACTCAGGCATCTGGATGTCCTTTCCTTTGATGTGGATATGACTTGATTTGCACTAAGTCCTGATCTGATGCTTATTTCTAGATTGTGGCTTTACTGCCTGTTGATGGTTCCTTATTTTTTCTGCTCTGGGAGAGCAGGATGAGTAAGGTTGGGATTCAAGTTGTTACCTTGAATGAATAAATCTCAGGATGTGATTGCAAATGAATAAATGTAACACCAACTGCAGATGTCCCAACATGTGACCAAGGATGGAAACTTTTACATTGTAGCCCCACCTTCAAAATCACTCTGTCAGGCCAGATTCTCAAAGGGTTCTTTCACCTTAGGTCTTTACATCAGAAGAATGAGTAGTGTGTATGTGTGTGTGTTTGTGTGTGTGTACACAAGCACATGTATGTTTGCAATTTTTTCCTTTTTCTTTTCCTCATAGTACTTAGGAAGAGGAAAGGGACAGTGTAACTACTTTTGCCTCAACATAGTTTTCTCACATGACAAATTTGATAAAGCAAAACTTTTTTTTTGTCTTAGATGTGTTAACCAAAATAACTTTTAAAAAAACATTTTCTTTTCTTTATTTTTATTTTTCAATGTTTTAAATCTTTTGGTTGTGCCTCGTGGCATGTGGGATCTTAATTCCTCGACCAGAGATCAAACCTGTACCCCCTGCATTGGAAGCATGGAGTCTTAACCACTGGACCGCTAGGGAAGACCCAAAATAACTTTGATTCATGCTTCATTTTAAAGCTAAAATTTACTTGCAACCTAACTCTGAACATTGGTATGCTTAAGCCTCTATATTTTTATTTATTTATTTTTTTTGTGGTATGCGGGCCTCTCACTGCTGCGGCCTCTCCTGTTGCGGAGCACAGGCTCCGGACGTGCAGGCCCAGCGGCCATGGCTCACGGGCCCAGCCGCTCCGCAGCACGTGGGATCCTCCCGGACCGGGGCATGAACCCGCGTCCCCTGCATCGGCAGGCGACCCTCAACCACTGCGCCACCAGGGAAGCCCAAGCCTCTATATTTTTTGAAAGAGATAAAAACATTTGTAGAAGAAAATTCTCATATGTTCATTAATATTACTGCCCATCACCCCTTCACGCCAAAACTAGACAGTAATAAACAAAACTTTAAAATACTTTTATACATGTTTAAGATCACATTATCATGAAAGGATTCTAGAAGAGAAATTATCCACTGCAGGTATGACTGTTTTAAGGATTTGAAATATTTTTGAGTTGTACAAATTCATATGGCTGCTATCAGTGTATGAATGTGTATGAAATGATACCCTTGAAGGTTAATATTGATTTTTAATTTTTAAATAAACAATTTGATGAAAACTCCTTTCTGATTAGTTCAATTTGCATTTATTTGAATACTGTAAGTTTGAACATTTTTCCACATTTTAAAATAGTTTGCATTTTCTTTTAAACAAATTATGTTAACAGAATTTTAATGTAATAATAAAATAAGAGAAAATAAGAAATACAAATAAGAACAGTAGAAATATCACCGATTTTAAGAAAATTAAGTGCTAATGAATTACAAAATCAGAACAAAACTAATGCTATTTTGGAAACATACCATCCACTAAAACTACCCTCAGATAAATTCAGAAACAGCAATAGATCAGTAGACTTAACCTATTAAAATATTTATTCGTAATATGTAATGGATCATTATTATTTATTTTAATTGTAATGAAAGGGTAGCATGGATTAGTGATTAAGAGTATAGGCTCTGGAATGAGAGTGCTAGTGTTTGTGTCCTAGCTCTGCCACTTACTAGTTTTTGACCTTAGCAAATAACTTTAACTTTCTGTTTGTTTCCTTGCCTGAAAAATCGGGGCAGTAATAGTACCTATATCATAAGATTGTTGTATGGTTGAAGGAAATAGTGCATATTCAGTACTACATATTTTTAATAGTTCTAACGCATAGCAACTGTGTAATTAATGTCAGCTGTTAAAATAGTAATAATGGCTACTAATTATTGTTTTGACTCCAATGGACTTTGTATCTCTGAAAATATGTTTTGATATTTTAAAAACACAGAAATTTACTTTTGTTTGTTTGTTTGTTTTTTTTTGTGGTATGCGGGCTTCCCTCTGTTGTGGCCTCTCGCATTGCGGAGCACAGGCTCCGGACACGCAGGCCCAGCGGCCATGGCTCACGGGCCCAGCCGCTCCGCGGCACGTGGGATCCTCCCGGACCGGGGCGCGAACCCGGTTCCCCTGCATCGGCAGGCAGACGCGCAACCACTGCGCCACCAGGGAAGCCCTATAAATATTTTTAAATGGACAAAACAAAAAAAGTAAATTTCAGGGGCTTCCCTGGTGGCGCAGTGGTTGAGAGTCCGCCTGCCGATGCAGGGCACACGGGTTCGCGCCCCGGTCCGGGAGGATCCCACGTGCCGCGGAGCGGCTGGGCCCGTGAGCCATGGCCGCTGGGCCTGCGTGTCCGGAGCCTGTGCTCCGCAATGCGAGAGGCCACAACAGTGAGAGGCCCACGTACCACAAAAAATAAATAAATAAATAAATAAATAAATAAAAAATTTAAAAAAATAAAAATATTTATAAATTTCTTACTATGTGCTAGGCACTGGTCTAGATTTCAGAAACATATCTGCAAACAAGACCAAAAAGATTTCTGCTCTCAATAAAATTGCATTACAGTAGACAAATAATAGACAGTAAAAAAAGTTTAAAATGTGTGGTAGTTTTAGACAGTATGACGAGTTTTGGCAAAAGTAAACCAGAATAAAGTGATGCAGAATGACTAGTAGAGCCTTCTTTATATGTAGCAGTCAGAGCAGGCTTCCTTATGGAGGTGACTTTTGAACTCAAACCTGAAAGACCAGAAGTCTGCCATGGCTTTTTTTTTTTTAACATCTTTATTGGAGTATAATTGCTTTACAATGGTGTGTTAGTTTCTGCTTTACAACAGAGTGAATCAGTTATACATATACATATGTTCCCATATCTCTTCCCTCTTGCGTCTCCCTCCCTCCCATCCTCCCTATCCCACCCCTCTAGGTGGTCACAAGCCACCTAGCTGATCTCCCTGTGCCATGCAGCTGCTTCCCACTAGCTATCCACCCTACATTTGGTAGTGTATATATGTCCATGCCACTCTCTCACTTCGTCACAGCTTACCACAACAGAGTGAATCAGTTATACATATACATATGTTCCCATATCTCTTCCCTCTTGCGTCTCCCTCCCTCCCATCCTCCCTATCCCACCCCTCTAGGTGGTCACAAGCCACCTAGCTGATCTCCCTGTGCCATGCAGCTGCTTCCCACCAGCTACCCACCCTACATTTGGTAGTGTATATATGTCCATGCCACTCTCTCACTTCGTCACAGCTTACCCTTCCTCCTCCCCATATCCTCAAGGCCATGCTCTAGTTGAGTTAAAAAAGAAAGCAAATCAAAGAGGTAGGATAGAACTTAGTTTGAAGAGCAAAAAGAAGTAACCGATGTGAGGGAGATACAGGTGTTGTATGTAATGGCATTAAGTTTGAAATCCCTATTTGATATCAAAGTGAAGATATCAGATAGGCAGCTGGAAATAAGCATCTGAAGATCAGTGAAGCAGTCCTAGTGGACATAGATATTGGAGAATTATGTGGCTAAGACCACTTAGAGACAGTGGAGCTGGACAAGGGGCTGAGGAGTCTCTGGTATCACAGAGACCAGGGAAAGAGGAAGGATGTGTTAAAGTCAGCTGTCTTTATTGCTGTTGAGAGGGTACGATGAGGGCATAAAGATTCTTTAGTTTGTTAACATGGAGAAATTGTGAGCTTGACAATAGCTAGCTTGGAGAAGGGAGCCAATAAGAGTGGACTGAGAAGAGAACAGAATATAAGGAAGTGATAGTATGACAAGTGAAAACTCTGGGGAAAAATTCTGCTGTAAAGAGGAACATGGAAATGGGGAAGTAGCTGGAAGGGGATAAAAGAGCATATACACTTATTAATGGAAGAGATGCAGTGGAAAGAGACACCAGTGTTGAATCCATAGGAGGGATAATTACATGTATGAAAGGATTCTTTTGGTGAGAAGGAATAAGATTGATAATGTAAGCATTAGAGTAGAAAAAAATGTAGAGAGGTGGTATATTGGGTGGTGGGAAATTGAGGGAGTTCCCATCTGATTGTTTTTATTAATAAGCATATGAGGCAATATCGTTAACTGAGGCTAAGAGGAAAATGGAATATAGATTTGAAGAACAGATGAAAGTATGAATAGATTTTCTGCAAAGTGGGAGAATGAAAACAATAAGAAAGTACAGTAGGATTGTTAGGCAGTGTTTGTTTTCCATTTGAAATTTGTCAAAAATTTAACATGAGAACCGTGAACATAATTGGGAATTCTCCAGCCACTTTTAGCTACTTGGGTAGCAGAGAAAGTAGTTAAAGGGCTTAATTGGGTTCAGATTTGCCTGGGCAATGAAGTTGATGTGAGAGAGGGGAAGGGAGTTAAGGGTGTTTTGAAGATGAGGAAAGTCAGAATACCAGGGGTGCACTCAATGGATTGGCAGTCTCAATAAGGTCAAAGAAGTTTTGTAAGGGGGAAGAGTATAAGAGGTGAAGATTAGAGTGGTGTGTTTGAAATAAAGCTTTTGGAGGTGGTGCAATAATTAATAACAAGGCTAAGGGAGATGGTGGCTGAAGTGATGTGGAAGAAAAAAAAAATTGTTGGTGAGCCTGTTGAGTAAGAGGCAGATGCTGGATGATCTAAGTGGCTGTTGAAGTCACTGGACTGCTGAAAAGAATGGAGGGTATGGAAAGAAAACTCGATGTTAAATTTTCACTGAATTTGGGCAGAGGGTGGTGTGATCAAGGGATTGGTAGATGAGAGGAACGCAGAGTTATAAGGAGGAGAATACAGAGGAAAGATGATGTGAAGATATATGAGGAAAGATGGCCATATGACTACGGAGGCCGAGATTGGAGTGATGCATCTACAAGCCTAGGAATGCAGAGGATTGTCTGCAAACACTAGAGCCTCCAAAGACAACCTGCAGGTGTCAGAGGAAATATGGCCAGTTGACACTTTGATTTCAGACTTATAGGCCTTAGAACTGTGAGCCTGTTGTTCTAAGCCACCCAGTTTGTGGTATTTTTTAAATGGCAACCTTAGCAAATGAATACAGATTTTAATATAAATTGCAAAAAAGCTGGGATATTTGTGGAAGGAAGCAAGGGAAGGAAGGATGAGATTTTGGAAGTAGAGATAGCTAAAGTTTGTAAAAGAGAAGATCTTTATTAAATTAACATTCATAGTTTAAGGAAGTAATTAGGGTTAAATATCATAATATATTTGAGAGAACCCTAAATATGCTATTAAAGTCCTAGTTCTGCCACTGTATAGCTTTGTCAAATTAAGCTAATTTCTGTATCTATAAAATGGAGATCACAATCATTGTCCTGTCTACCTCATACTATTATTAATTGGAACAAATGAATTAAGAACAAATGCATCTGGAAGCTGATATTATCATGAAGTTCTTTAACTTACAGACATGTACAGTCCTTGTATGAGGGGAAAATATGTTTATTATCAAATACGATAAAGAACCAAGTAGATACATTCTAAAATCTATACTAAAAATTAAATATGTATTTTTCCAAAGCTAAAGTTACCAACAAGGTATATACCGTCATTCAGTTTTATAAGTAATTGTTAAGTATCTGCTATATCCTAAGCACTACATTAAGTACCATGTGGGAACTGGCTAAAAAGATAAATGAGTCTCCCCTCAATGAGCTTATGACATCAGAATGGCATTTGAAGCAAATTCACAAATAAGTATAAATCAGGACAGAAAGTGAAAAGTGCTTGGCTGTGATGGTTCAGAATTATGGTGTTAGAATTAAAGTATGCATGTTATAAATCCACATTCATGCAGCTTGGTGATTTAGCTTTACACTCTTTTCATTTTATTAAATAAATAATAATAAAGAGATTTCATGTAAGTTGTGTTATAATCTTCTCCCACCTTCACTCCAATCTCCTGTAATTCAGGGGCCAAAAATGAGTTAGGTGTCTGTTTCTAGGGACAGGTAGAGGAGGGCTCTCCTGGCTGAAATGGGTCAAGTGTAAGACCAGGTGTAAGTACAGGAGCTGGCAGTGTTGGAGTTAAGAAGGGTGAATGTGGGTCTGTGTACTCACAGCACTTTTTTCCTCCCTGCCTTACTTGAAAACATGTTTCCAGCCTTACAAAGATATATTAGTTTCAGAAATGATAAAACCAAGGGCATAGAAAGGTTAAATGGTTCGACTAAAGTCAGTAGTGAACTGGAAACTAAAATCTATGAATATAAGCCTAGTTTTACATTGCTCTTTATTCAGACATTAAAATACATGACATGAAAATTAGGAGTAAAAGAAGTACAGGAGTGGGAAGTCCTTCAAACGTTACCTCATTTTTTCCCACTGTATGCATTCACAAAATTTCTCAATAAGATGTTTTATATTCAGTTCTTCAAGGAGTCCTTCACATGTGTAAGTGAAACAAGGTATGAATGGCTTCTAATCCACAGGCCAGATGGCTGCAGTGGAGGGGAGCTGATGAGGTTTCATCAGTCACTTCTCAACATGGTGTCAACTGACCAGTTTTGCCCTTTGCCAGGCTTTAATTGTTGGAGAAATTAGGAAAAATAGGCAAAATGGACTGTAGAACTGCAATTGGCTTTGGGATTATATATATATATATATATTTTTTTTCTTTAGTTTCTATACATTTAGACATTTGTTATAAAACATTCACTGGATCCCTTGACTGAAGGACATTATTCTTTTGCAATTCTGCTTTATAACAGTGATGATGCCACTGTCAAGACAATCAGTTCATATTTGAGAATTAGAAAAAAATCATTACAAGGCTATGATCTGTGGTTAATTTATATAAGCCTAACCATTGCCTCTTTTGCATCTTTAGTACTAATACAATTTTGAATTAATTATGCTACGATGGTAAATACTTAGAGTTGCATATTGTGTAATTGTAATTTGCTCTACAATGTTCAAAACAAAGGAATTTGTCTAGTTCTCAGTTAATCTGAAGATGAAATAAATCAGGAGTCTGTGTAAATATTTCATTTCTCAATTTTAAAATAGTATACCTCCACATAAACCTATGGTTTAAAAATATAACCTTTGGGTTTGATAACTTTTATTCTTTGAGTCAACTTTTCTGGGGATATTAAATTACATTGGCTAGTTATGCAAATGCTCATGCTATTACTCAAGCTCACCAGTGCCTTTTAATATTCATGGGAACTACTTTGGATTAACATGGAACTTTGAGCTCTCTCCATATTATTAAGGTACTGTCACTGAAGTATTATGATTACCTTGCTGCCCAGTGAATCCTGTGGAATAATCTCTGAATTATCCCATTGTTTTAATAAAGGCATCTTTAAATGTAATTTAATTAGTGTAACAAATGGACAAAATAAAAATAAAAAATAAAGAAAAGCTTTTAAGGAAATCAGTGGTGCTCTTTATTATTCCTCCCAGTGATAGGCTGGTAAACAACTGATAGGGAGTGGAGAGAGGGGGACGGGGAGCAGGGAAGCCATGATTTGTAGTGTTTGCTGATTACCAGGGGGTAAATACATCCTCCACAGCAGGTTTTACACCCTAAAAACATGAAGTTGGGAAAAAATGTTAACTGTAGGCTCTCCAGTACCCGCTGGAGCTGGGTCCAGCTCCAACAACACTGACTTCTCTGCAGCTCTCTCCATCTTCTCTCCATTCCTTTTCTAGAGGCAACACTTTTAGCTGTTCCTGCTTTTAATTTACCCATAGTATGATTCATCTATCACATTTTTGGACATTTTTCTTTTTATCTTTGGCTATTTGCCTAGCAGTTTTGGAAAAGTACAATTTTTTAAAAGACCACTTAAAGGTTAAATTAAGATTTTAAAACACTAAATATCTGGATCTCTGGGTTCCTCTAGTAGAGTTGAAACGAATTTAAATTACCAAATAGTGGGCTAGAAAGTGAAAAACAGTGAAATGTAAGATAGTTCCAAGAAAAGTTTTCCAAGGAATAATTTTAAAAAGATATTAGTGAACCTAAAGATATTGCTATGTTAATAATAGAATTAATGTAATAACACAGGACATTTCTACAGCCTTGCTCATATTAGATATTGCTTTGCTAGTCTAGTATGTTTTGCCTATTTCAAGATTCTGGTTACGGCAGAAGGTCTACTTTGGAACTGATTCATGAATTGTGAGAAACACCATATTTTTATATACTTAAAAGTTATCAAATGCTTCAGTTCCATAACGTGTATTTTTAGGAGGGTTAAAATTTCATTTTATTTAAAATTTTCACTTTTTCCAATAAAAATTATTATGTTCAATGTAAAAAAAAAAGCAAAAGAAGTCTGAGATATCTCATTCTCTGTGATAATGTTAAACAGATCATTTCTAGTATTTCAAGTTTTTATTTCACTTCATAGTAAATACTACAAGAGATGTATTAATCATCCAGCCTTTGCTTCCGTAAATCTTAACAAGTGTGTAAATAGCACAAATGTTGCTCACAATCAATTCTGTTATGTAATGATGTAGCAATCTTGTTAATTTCCATCACAGAGAGTCTTCCATTAAGTCAAATCCTCCTCTATGCCAACATAATAACCTTAATTACAAGTTAATATCCATCATTTTTGAGGAAAATGTTTATACCTTTGAATAAGTTTAAATGCCAGGAAGGCTTATAGAAAGTATGTGGACCTATACAGTGATGGAATTGCCTTTTATCAAACACCTGGAAGTTACTACAGTTATTTAGATTGAAATAGAGAGTAATAGCTGATTGTTTCCTAGTAGTCTGCCCCATTTTAGAAAAGTCTTAAAAGGTAAATGGTTCTGTTTAGTATGCTCTTTTTACTAAATATTCTATGACTAAAATAAATCTCACTAGAAGCTGAATGCTACTAATTTGATAAAATTATTACTCATTACACAGCAATGTAACTCTGCTTAAAATTTATTTTCAGTTATGAATCTGTAAAATGACAGCTGAAGTGCAAGAAGCTTTGTATTGAAAGTGACAGTGATAATTTACTCATCTTGAGATGAATAGTATTTCAGTGGCAATGGAAAACTTTTAATGCTTAAAGAATTATTTTAAATATGGGGATCATGTGATCTTTCCTGTGGAAACAAAAGAAGCCTAGTTTTATCCAAAAAATCTGAAACACTGAACTTCTGACCTATTATGCCTCTCTCTGGTCTTATTATTTATACATCTCTTGATTGTTGCTCCATTTCTGCTTTTATATATACTTCCAGTCAAAAGTGTGGTCAGAGGCAATGTAAAATAGTGGATAACTCAAAATATTTTGTAGCTTCTTTGTAGTAATATTTTTATATGAATATGGTAAAGTAATGGAATCAGGAGACTTGGTCCTAATCTTGACTGCCTTTAACTTGGGTTTTCCTTTCACCTTCCTAGGTTCATCTGTAAATGGAGGTCCCTTACGGCTCTAACACTCTAAGGAGGTGTAATTCAATTCATTGTGAGCCTCATTTATGTTATACCTATACAAGGCACTGAAGATACTGAGATGAGTCATAGCCAGTCATTATAGTCGATATGCTCAAGTCTCATTGGGCAGACAGGCACATAAGTAGACTTTTTTTTTTTTTTTTACAGTGTAGATTTCAATTGGAACACATGATCTAATAATAATATATGTAAAAAATTTTATAAACTGAAAGTGTTAAGCATATAATTTCTATTATAATGGAAGTAGTGTTACTTGGCATTTCTAAGTTGTAAATTGTATTTTTGGTACCAGAGCATCTGTGATTTCTTCACAATTAAGGAAAGATCTTAGCTTTTCAGATAAGATGTCTGGACTTAATTCAAATTCAACAATTGAAAGGCACTGGTAACATGCTGTATTTCACTGTCAGTTTTTTTAGTCTGTGTGTCATTTGTAAGATAACACCAGTACTCAAGTGATGTGTCAAAAAGAATTGAACACTTTTTCCTAAGCCAGTTCTGTATCCCAATTTTTATTTTCTGTGGTTACCTTTTCTCTTATAATCACAAATTCTTGACATGGGAGATACACTTATTTTTCTGTCTCTTACAGCTTGCATTTATTGTCATCACCTCCTTCCAGAGTTTCCTTAACAATATTTCTAAGATTTGCCTCTTTCTTTTTGTTTAACCTCGAAATAGGTAATCAGTGTATACCAGTTAGTTTGTTAGGTGCTGTGGCTAACAGACAGATAATAGATTTTTCTTTAAGTCTGACCTATTCGTGTCTTATTTACATTGTTATATGTCCTAATACAAAACTCATTTCATTATTTACAATGAATATACAGCAATCTTTGAGTTACATACATTAAAAATAAATCTGAAGCTAATATTGCTGCCCATGGAGGAAGTAGAGTAGTGATTAACAGTATAGAATCTGAAGACACTCTGCCACTTTCTGGGCAAGTTACTTAACCTCCTTGTGATTTTGTTTCCTCATCTATAAACTGGCAATAATAATAGTAATGGCATCATAGGATCAACTTGAAAAACACTTAGAATGGTGCCTCGTGTACTGGAAGCTCCCATTTAACTTCAGCTATTATAAGCAGTCGTCCAGTGTAAGAACATTAGAAAAATGTGCCGAAGTATTTCTACAAAGAAGAAATGTTATAAAATTTTGAGAAAGAGGAGTTAAGCTGTCTTCTTTTTGAAATATATATTAGGCTGAGAATAAATCCTGAAATTAAGTCTGAAAATATTGATAGAGATAGTGTATCTTGGGAGCACAGAGTGTGTAATCTACCACAGCCTGGTAAGTTGGGTTTAACATAGCTTGGTTCGAGTGTGGATTGAAGGCAAGGAGTGTGCAAAGGATGGTTATGGAAGGTTTCCAGAAAACAGTGTACAAAGGAACATTGGGTAAATTTTTATTCACATCATCGTGCCATATTGTAAAAAATTCATGTCAGTTAAAATGGAGAAACCTATTAGCAGTCAATCAATGGAGATTAAAATGAATCATTTTTTTTTTCTGTGCTGGCACAACAAAGTTTCCATTGATCATTTTTTGAAATGAGTAATTTTCGGTTTAGGATTTTTGACATGGTGATGGGTTTCAAGAAAAATACTAACTTATGCTGATGTGATTTCCCATTTTTCTTTTAAGTACATAAGCCAAATGCTTTCATTTTGATGTTTATATATATTCTGGGTCCAAATAGTTTGCTTGTTGATGGGACTATCAGTGCTTCCCACACCTACTTGGCCACCAGAATCACCTCGGGCACTGTAAGAACCAGTTTATGAGGCATATTATAGAAAAAATTAATAAAAGTGTCTTAAACAAGACAGTGATTTATTTCTTCCTCATGTAAAGCATCCCAGAGATACATAGTGCAGGGCATGCAGCACCTTTTTCTTGTCAGCAGGCTTCTGTCTTTACGCTCTGATATTCTCAAGTCCACCTCATTGTTCAGTTTGGAAGTTAGAACTCCAAAAGGATGGAGGAAGGGGAAAAGAAGGGTGCACCTCTCCCTTTAATGAGACTTCCTAAAAGACCCACACTTCTAAATACATCTTACTGGCTGACACTTAGTTGAATATATGAGTGGAGAAATCACTTTGTTGCCATTTAGAGAATTTTTCTATGTTTTTTTGTCAAGATGCTTTAGAAAGTTAAGTTGTGTGGGAGAGAGTGACTGTTAAAATATGGTACTCTTGTCTCTACTTCCACTTCTGCTCAAGGTGGAGTAAAAGGTAATGAGTTTACATTTTGTGTCAGGGGTCCCCAAGACCACTCTCAGACTCATTGATTCACTAGAAGTATTCACAGAACTCAGAAGTTATTATATTCATGATTACAGTTTATTACATGAAAGATATATTAAAATCAACAAAGAGAAAAGGAACATAGGTCAAATCCAGAGGAAACCAGGCACAAGCATTCAGGTGTCCTCTCTCAATGGAGTTATGTGGGACATGCTTAATTCCCCCAGCCGCAATGTGTTAACCACATGTGTGAAGTGTTGCCAGCCAGGGGCGCTGACCCAGGCCTTAGTGTTCACAGTTTTTATTTGGCCTTAGTCACAGAGGCATATAGTGCTACATGGCTGACTTCAGTTACTCAAGCACCAGACCCCCAGAGAAAAAGCAGATGTTCATCATTAATCACACTGTAAGCTTAAACTATCTAGTCAGGTTAGTGTAGCATGGCCCAAGACCTTAGGCATATAAAAGTACTCAGATCAGAGCATTCCCAGCTTGGTTCCCAGGAGTGGGTCAAGGGCCACTTCTGAAAATAGTCCTTTTCTGGTAATGTGCAGGATTTGAGCAACTCAGGCCTACTGAATGAACCCGTTCCTGCATACATTCCCACCTGACAGTAAAAAACAAATGAAGCGTATGAAACAATGGTTGTTAATAAACTAGCTATCAGGCAACAAAAGATTCTGATCCCTGAGAGACAGATAACAAAGGAGGAGAGCCCCCAATATTTGCCCAGCTTACTCTCTTGAGAGAGTTTATAAGCTTCAGCTCAGGAAGTGGGAACCCACCCAGGGCCTAGTGGACTCTGGGGAGACCAAGGCCGTTGGAGTTTGTAGCACAGAGTAACAGAGGAGAGTGCTTCTCAGAGGGAAACCCAGAGCTCTGAAGGGGGCCTCCCCCTGAGTCTTCCACAGAGGAATGATGAGCACATGAATGTGAGAAAAGTGACCCAAAGCTGGGTAAAGGACAATCTGAGAGAACTAGAGGAACAGTACCTGACATTTACACTGGTCTGGGAAGAATGCCTGCTCCCGCCAGCCAGACTGGAACACTTCATGATTCACAGGGCATTAGGCACTTGCCTCATTAGTGGAATATAATTAACCCTGGACTAAATGCTGCTCAGATACCACCTCACAAATTTTAAAAGCAAGACCCAAGAGGATCAAACTATTTCCACATAACTACGTCTTAGAACAAAACTCAAGAATATAAATAGGAATACAGAAACATCCCAAGAAGGTGCAATCCACAATACCTGGCATCCAATTAAACATTACTAGACATTTTTGAAAAGAAGTAGGAAAATACAATCCATAATGAGGATAAACATGAATGAATTGAAACAAACTCAGAACTGAGACAGATGTTAGAATTAGTAGAGGACATTAAAATAGTTATAACATGTTCTATGTGTTCAAAAAGTTAAGTAGAGGCACAGAAGATAAGACAGAAGTGCTAAATTGAACTTATAGAAATGATAACTACAATATCTATGATGAAGGATACACTGGATAAGATGAAACACTGATTAGATAGTGCAGAAGAAAAGGTAGTGAACTTGAGGACATAGCAATAGTAAATATCTGAAATGAAGCATAGAAAAAGAAAATGAGCTGCAAGTTGTGGGACAGCTTCAAGTGGCCTAATATATACGTACCTGGAATCCCCTAAGGAGAGGAGTGGTGGTGGGATGAGAAATCAGAAAAAAATTTGAAAAAATAAATCCATAGGTCCAAAAAGCCCAATGAAGCCAAGCAGAAGAAATACGAAGGAAACCACACAAAGACACATCATAATCAAATTGCTGAAAACCAGTTATAAGGAGAAAATCTTCAAAGCAGACAGAAAAAAACAGGCAAACTAGGTTCAGAAGAACAAAGATAGGGTAAACAGATTTCTCCTTGGAAACCATGCAAGTGAGAAGACAGCAGAGCGACGTATTTAAAGTACTGGGAAAAACACACAACTCTCAACCTAGAATTCTATACCCAGTGAAATCAGCATTCGAAAACTAAGGTGAAAAAGACTTTTTCAGACAAAAGCTGAAAGAATGTATCAGCAGCAAACCTTCACTGTAAGAAATGTGAAAGGAAGTCACGTCCTTCAGACAAGGAAAATGATATCAGGCAGAAATATTAATTTACACAAAGGAATACAAAACTGCAAAAATGGTAACTGCATGGGTAAATATATGGTTTTTACTTATTTAAAGGTCATTAAAAGGTAATTATTTAAATGAAAACTATGTAGTGTGGGGTTTATAATATATATAAAAGTAAAATGCAACATGGATAAAACATTGAAAACATTGTGCAAAATGAAAGAAAGCAGTTACAAAAGACCATATGTTGTGTGATTCTGTTTGTACGACATGTCTGGAACAGGTGAATCCATAGTGAGAAAACAAATAATCCAATTAAAAAGGCAGATGCAAATAGAAATTTCTCAAAGAGGTCATACAAATGGCTAATAGGCATATGAAAAGGTGTTCAACACCTCTAATCATCAGTGAAATGAAAATTGAAACCACAGTGAGAGCCTACCTCACACTGTTAGGGCTGTTACCAGAAAGACGAAAGATAATGAGTGCTGGCGAGAATGTGGAGAAAAGGGAACTCTTGTGCACTGTTGTTGGACTGTAAATTGGTACAGTGATTATGGAAGAGAGTGAAATTTCCTCAAAAAATTAAAATTGGAACTACCACATGATCAGCAATCCCACTTCTGGGTATATATTCGAAGGACAGAAATCAGTATCAGAAGAGAAGATACTTGCACTCCCATGTTCATTGCAGCACTAGTCACAATAGTCAAGATACAGAAACAACTCAATTGTCCATCAGTGGATGAGTAAATAACTAAAATGGAGTACACACACACACACACACACACACACACACACACACACACACACACAGGAATATTCAGCCATAAAAACGAAGGAAATTCTCTCATTTGCAATGTCATGGATGAACCTGGAGGACATTGTGCTAAGTGAAATAAGCTGGGCACAGAAAGGCAAAAATAGGGCCTGGGAGGTGGGGGAAATGGAGAGATGATTGTCAAAGGGTACGAATTTTCAGTTATGCAGAGTGAATGTGTTCTAGAAATCTGATATGTACAGCGTGGTGACCATAGTTAATAATACTGTATTGCTTGACATTTACAGAGAGTAGACCTAAAATGTTCTTCCCCCCCCCACACGAAAGGTAACTGTAAGGGGATGGCTATTTTAATTAGCTCGATTGTGGTAACATTTCATGATGTATATGTATATTAGAACAACATTGTATACCTTAAATACATATATAATTTTATAATCTCTCAATTATACTGCAGTGAAGCTGGGAAAAAAGAACAGACAAATCTGTAGTCAGGAAGTAGATTAATGATTGCCTGAATCTGGGAGTTTGGGGGAAATGGAAAGTGACTGCTAATGGGTATGGATTTTTTTGGGGAGGGGGAATTGATGCAGTGTTCTAAAATTGATTATGATGATGGTTGCACAGCTCTGTGAATGTACTAAAAGCCATTAACTTCTATACTTTAAATGGGTAAACTGTGGTAAGTGAATTATATCTCAATAAAGCTATTATAAAAATTACTTGAAAAGTTAAAAAAAGGTAAAAAATATGAAAAAAAAGTAAAATGTATGACAACAATAGCACAAAGAGAAATACTGGGCAACTTGTTCATCATCAGGGAGTTGACAAGAGCATCTCTAGTAGTGATAGGAGCAGAAAATTATTTCAATGAAGACCCAGTGGGTGCCTGAACATTTTTTAACTGGAAATATACATGCATTCCTCTGTGAAGTGTTTATGCCCTTTTTGTATTTATCTTGGCATTTTCTTGTTTTCTTAATAATTTGTGTGAGCCTTGTATATGTTATAGATTAATGCTTTGTCATATTTCTTTTTTTTTTTTTTTTTTTTTTTTGCCCTGTACGCGGGCCTCTCACTGTTGTGGCCTCTCCCTTTGCGGAGCACAGGCTCCGGACGCGCAGGCTCAGCGGCCATGGTTCACGGGCCCAGCCGCTGCGCGGCATGTGGGATCTTCCCGGACTGGGGCACGAACCCGTGTTCCCTGCATCGGCAGGCGGATTCTCAACCACTGCGCCACCAGGGAAGCCCTGTCATATTTCTTTGATAAATTTGATTGATATAGTTTAATAAGTGTTTGGAATAAGCTTTGAATTAGGATGGGAAATCAAATATTAATATCTAAAGTCCATTCCAACTCTAAATGTACTAAATCCTAGAGACCCTGAGAAGATTCAGAGAGTTAATTTTATTTGTTCCTGAAAGGAAACCAGTTTAGGTCAAGTAGTATTTAATTACAACTGAAGAGTAGTAAAAGAGGCTTCATTTCTTCATATCTTAATTTAGGTTTAAATCCAAAGTATTTAAAGTGAGATATTTATGCCCCTAGTTGGAATTGCTAGATCATGTTTGTTAAAGAATTGAGATATCTTGATCTGACTTCATACTGCATATTTTCCATTAGCTAATACTACTTTTTATAATAAATGGAGATCATTCTCTTAGGCACTCAAACAAAGGTCATTAAGAATACAAGGTATCACTTAAGAGAAGGGGCTTAGATAGTAATTATATCCATGAATTTTATATTAATTAAAAGTTATTTAATACACAAAATTATATCTTTCTCATGGAACTGATCTTATTTCATATATAAATTTGATTTTTCCTCCTTTTAAAAACTTTTCATAATATTTTCTCCACATCAGTAAGTATTTTTTTAAACACAATTTATAATAAGTATGTATATTACTCAACTGTAGACAGACCGTAATTTAACTTTTCTTGCCAAGTATTTTCCAGGTTTTTGTTGTTATAAACAACAAGTTAAACTTTTAAGAGGATCTCCTTTTTATTTTAAAGATTACAAGGGAAGCCCTTAAAAAATACACTTCAAATCTAGCCTTTCCTAGACTCACCTTCTGGGCTGACTTAGCACCATGCATTGCTCTATGAACATACTTAGACCACTATGTTTTAATTTTTTTGTGTCTACGTCATTCATTGGTCTGCATCTTCTTTTGTCATAGGGACCACATCTATCGTATGTTGGAGATGTCTGTGTTGTGTAATAAAATCCAAAATTTTGACCCTAGAACATGTTCAAAGTGGATAACAAGTAATTCATTTGTTTTCTTGTCAGAACTTTTTGCTGGTGTTATATTACCACAGATTGCAAGGTTCAGTTCAAAGTGTTTCACTGCTGCTTCAGCAAGTTAGTTGCATGATTAAACCTTCCAATGAAAGTAGGAAAACACTGACCTCCCATTTTGGAGTAGTTAATGATTATATGGCTTAAAAATCTTTGTAAGTGCTGACAGATACTGAATGGTGTTCTTTGTCCTCTGCAATAGAATGAACACTAAGAAGAAAACAAAATTCTGTTTGTTTTGCCAGCATTAAAGTTCGTTCTCCCGTGGAAGTTTCTTGCTGCTTTTTATGACTGTTTTGTTTTGCTAAAGAACTTTTCTTATTAACAATTTTTTGCATAATTTTACTAATGAAAAATTATGCTTGGTTTTGAGGACAGGAGGATATATAAACTATATCATTGCTTTTGGGGGTTTTACTGAACAGTTTGATGAGAGGGCATTTATATTAATAATTACTTGATATCCTATCTGATGTGTCCAATGACAGTGGCAATAGGTTATCTAGAAGTTCATGGATATGATCTAAATAGAGGCAGGGACAGTTCTTAATTTTTGGAGGAAATAGTTCTTAGTTCTTAAAGGAAAGTTAGCATTTAAACTAACATAAAGTGGCTGCATCCTAGACAGGAAGTGATGTGAGCAGAGGTGTGGATGTAGGATTGTACACAGACTCAATAAACAACAAATAGGTGAGAGTGGAAGTATGTTGGAGTGGTAGGTGGTACCAGATTGAATAGTAAAGTGATAATTTTTATTGGCATTAGGTATGTAACAGGGAAACATTCAAACTTTGTGGTGTGTTTATGTGTGGGTACCAGATTGAATAGCAAGGTGATAGTTTTATTGGCATTATGTATGTAATGGGGAGACATTTAAGCTTTGTGGTGTGTATATGTGTGCATGCACGTGCATTTATATGTGTGTAGGATGTCTGTTATATAGGAAAGAGAGAAAGTACAGAATTGAGGTGAATAGTTTAATTGGGAGAGTATTATTATATCATGATCCAAGTGTACTGTAATAGGATCTGCAGTAGTTTGTAGAAATAGGAAATACAGAGGATGGGCCAGATGTAAATAACATTGGCATTGTGTGGGTTTAAGGAACAAAAGAAATAGTTATAGATTGACCACATGTGAAGTTCAATTTACTGGAGAAGTGGTGGTATTATTGACAGAAGTCAAGTGGAGTTAAAAAGTTGGGTGAAAAAGACAATACATTGTTTTTTGATGTGAAGAAATTGAGATAATGATGGAACATGCAGGTGGGTTATTTGGCATCCAGTGAAGTAGATAACTGTAGATCAAGACAGAGATCTCAGGGTTTGGAATATAGATATAAGACTCAGCTGCAGAAATCATCAATAAAGGGGCATGCAGAAGAGGTCCAAGGACCCTTAATTGTGGTCAAGAGGGCAATGGAAGTCACAGAAGTAAAGGTAGTGAATAGAAAGAGAGGCCTTAAAACTCTTATACCAGAGAAACCAAAGACGATGTATTTCTGGATAGAAGAGCAAATCAACAGTATTGAATACGGCATAAAAGTCATGGAGAGGGCTTCCCTGGTGGCGCAGTGGTTGAGAATCCGCCTGCCGATGCAGGGGACACGGGTTCGTGCCCCGGTCCGGGACGATCCCGCATGCCGCGGAGCCATGGCCGCTGAGCCTGCGCGTCCGGAGCCTGTG
>NC_041217.1:97685595-97733699 GCF_002837175.3 Physeter macrocephalus
CAGTGAGAGGCCCGCGTACCACAAAAAAAAAAAAAAAAGAAAAAGAAAAAAGTCATGGAGAGTTGAGAAGTAAACTGAAGCTTACAGCATAATAAAAAAAAAAGTTTTCAAAAGTTGCATTTTCTTGATTTTAAATCGTTGAACTCCCAAACTCACCACTCCCAAACTCATCCTTGCTTCACACTTATCCTTCTCAAATTCTTACTGACCCCCTCCTGGATCGGGTGGATCCCAGTTGGGTCCTTTCCTTGCCTGGTGCTGCTTGCACCAATTGAAGGGGAGCAGGTTCTGCAAAGCAGAACAGGAAACTTTATTTATTGATTAATGAATGAGGAAGGGAAAGCTCCGAGTTCTACTGAACCCTTCTCCCCTCAGGGAGGGAGGCGAGAAACTTTTAAGGGGTAACAGGTGAGTACGCCATCAGAATTTGGGAAAGGGGCGGCAATTTCCAGAAACAACCAGACCATGAGTAGTCTTTTGGGCTCCTTTGCACGCAGCACAAACTGTGTCTTGCAAAGTGCAAGCCCCCTCTTTGGACGGAGATCTTAGCATGGTAATGAGGCAAAGGCAACTCATGGACACTTTGGGTCTCGTCTGCGCAGGCGCTGCCCTTGTGGTTGGGCTGGAACCGGTTCAGGGCGGTTGACTGTCTTGGAGCTTTCTCGCTGGGGCTGGTTGAAAGGTTTTGCCTTAGTTTTTGTTAAGCAAGCGCAGCTCTGGGAATAGACTAGGGGATGGTGGGGCGGAAAAAAGGAAGAAAGTAGGTTAGTCTTTACACAGGTGTGGATCTCTTCCTCGTGGCAAAAAGAAAATGTATCTTATGATAATTCTTCATGTTAATAAAATCAAGAAATTAATAGATCACTTAAAAATAATTTTAGTTTTTATTTCTGATATAAATCACTTGCTAGCCCATATATGTTTCCTTTTAGCTGTTAACCATATAAATGAAGGGCAACTAGTCAATCCTTGATTTATTACGATTTTGTGAACCTGAAAATCATGCTACTTGCTCAATTTAGTTAATTAAAAAAAAAATCTAAACTCAGCCAAGGTCGTACTCTCTTCTTTCCCCTTAAATCTTGTTTTCTAGCTTTTCCGTTTGCTCTCCAGTATTGCTTTATTTTTAGCATGCTGGCGTACACTTAGCCTCTCTTGAACTAAAATGACCCTTAGTCTTGTAAACACAGCTCTTTTGAGAAACAATGTATCTTATACACAAAAGTTAATAGATTAAAGGTAAATTGTAATAGTTTTCATATTACTTAAAAAGACTCTCAAAGGCTGATTTTTGAGGCCAAAAAATTTCTGTAAAGCAAGTTTTGAGATAAAGTTACTAATTTTTCTTGACTATAAAAAAGTATAAATTCTAGAATATGAATTTTCTTAATTATCAGTGAACTGGTGAATATTTTTTGGTAATGTAATAATTCTCTTTAATTCTCTTCATGCATAATTTTGAGTTTCTGTGTATACATTCATATATATATATGCAACTCTTGCAAATGTAAGATACTATTTTAGCATGAATTTTTATAGTTATGCCTTTTCCAAATATTGGTTTTTATTTAAATATATAATGCAGAGATACTTTGCAATAATATATTAAATATAAAATAGTTTATAAAGTAGTGAATTTTTAAATAAAATGGGTATAGTACAGGTTCTCATCTTTTTTATGTTTTTGATACCACTTTATAAGGGTTTGCATGTGACACTTTGTTTTCAATTCCTGTAATGAAAATATATAAACAGTACATAACTAGGTATATATGCTATTCAAATGGTTAAAGGAATAAAGGAAGATACATAATTAATGGCTAATATTAATTTCTTTGTCAATATTGTTTTTATTTATTAAAATTTAAGCAATACCATGTAATATCTCTTTTGTTTATTCTGAAGTTTCTTCTTGTTAAAATAAAAGTGTAGACTCAATGTAGTACCACTGCAATTTTAAGAGAAAAATATCTTTTAAGTTAATGCCCAGGATTAACAACATTTGCATAGTTCCACAGGTAGTAGAATCCTTTCCATGGCTATTATGGACTGAATGTTTGTGTCCCCCTTAAATTTTATGTGTTGAAGGCCTAACTCTCAATATGATAGTATTTAGAGACAGGGCCTTCTCGGAACTGTGAGAAAGAAATGTCTATGAGATTCTTTTATAGCAGCCCAAGCTGACTAATACAGTGTCTAAGTCAGAATCAGTCACCACCTTTGGCATTCTCTGTTCTGTATTAAGAATTATGAAATTAATATCAGATGTATAAGTTATGGATCCTGTGTTTGAATTCTTAATCTTTTCTGAAAGACATAAAAAGACGTTTTTCAATTAGGAAGCACTTAGGTGCCTAATGTGTGGTGTGTATTCTGTAAGTGAAGGAGAGTGCATACTGGACCCTGCAAAGGCAGACAGCAGCTTCACGTGGCAGACCTTTGCTTGTTGAATAGGAGAGTGACATGATGAATGCAGTGTTTTAAGATACAT
Organism: Physeter macrocephalus; assembly: GCF_002837175.3. Classification (NCBI taxonomy): domain Eukaryota; kingdom Metazoa; phylum Chordata; class Mammalia; order Artiodactyla; family Physeteridae; genus Physeter; species Physeter macrocephalus. Next base: position 97,688,087 of record NC_041217.1, read on the forward strand.
AAACTATTTTATTTGTGTTAACTATTGGTTCAGTAGAAATAGATCAAATTTCCCAGGCATGGAATTCCCAGAATGAGTAGCATTCTGAAGGGGTTCATTCACTTCCAGTTGATGAGTTTATTGATGTTTTATAAATTCATCACTTTTGACTTGCCCTGTCTTTCTTGGGAAGGAAATGTAATGTGAGTTCACCTAAACATGTTGCAACCAAAGGTCCATGAGTTATATAGAGTTGTATGTATTATAAAATATCTACATTGCTATGTACGTGTACTGGATTTAAAAAATCTGTAATTGAATTTCATGACCCTTGCATTCTAATTTGTGAAGAGCATATTGCATTTTCAGGCAATGTGCCTTTGAAATTGCAGGCTTAGGGCAAAGATAAGTTTAGAGACCAATGATTTGGTTTCACCTGGGCTATATCTCTACTTACGGTCTCATTTATAGTTATCTTTTCACCTGTTGCCTTCATCTGTTTCTATATTCCTGTATGATTCATGTATACATATGTATTCAAAATTTAACAGTATAAGAATATAAATATAAATGGGTTGAGTGGAGTCTAAAATCTAGTCCCATCATGTACTAATTGATAACATGTATTAAGCACTTTCTGCATGCACCATTCTAAGTTTATATGTCATTTTATTTAATCCTCAGAACAACCCTATGGGGTAGGTACTATTACTAATGACCATTTTATAGTTGAAGAAGTAGAGGGACTGAGAGTTTAAATAACCAGCAAAAATAGTAGAGCTAAAATCTAAGCCCAAATTTAATCTGAAACACTATGCATATTGCTTAGTATTTAATACAATGAAAGTTGTAAAATTTAGGACTGATAGAGACTCCATCCTTCATCAATTATGTATTAACTGTAGTGAGTTAGTCATTGTGCATAAAGGAAAAAAATGTTCTTTGAATAGAGCTAGTAAAATGAAAAATATGGAAGATAAGTTATTTGGAAAGGTAGTCCAACCTAAAGGAAAAGAAATCTGAGCCTGGACAAAGAATGAAAGTGCATTAAGAATAATTAGATTTCTTGACCAGGACTGATTACCATGGATTTCCAAGGTTTTCAGACTTCAAGGTTATTTATATCTCAAGTGTGGGTGCAAGGTGCAAAATGGAGGCTGCATTCTCTCCTCTTCAGCTCCCAACCCAGCTGGAGTTCTGAGCTTATGCAGGAACCAAAGACACCTTTGTAAATTCCTAAGTTACTTCAACTTGCTTTATACTATGACTAGTGATAGACATAGGAAAGGGTAGGGTAATTGGCTGAGATTGGGGCCTGTAAGCAAGAGACTGTTAAGCAAATGAATACTGAAAAGTTCAGTTCTCCACTGATGAACATTTGTTAGATTGTTACCTGGATGAAGCAAGAGATACTTAGCAAAAGCATTAAGCAATAGTTGTTTCTGTTTTTCTGTTAGCTGAGAATATTTATAGAGGAAAAGAATGGCAGCACAGTACAATGTTTTGTTGAAATCAAGATAGTTATACCGAACTATGAAAAAATGAGAAAAGCATGTTTTAAATTTTATTTATTTTTTACCTGATGCAATGGAAAGTAGGAGACCGTTATAGAGAACTCAGGATAAGTTATCAGAGACAAAATTTAAGCATAATTTAAATAAGACAAAATCTAATTCATTAAGTTCAGCCTGTAAATCAAAAATGTTAGTGTATGTGTATTATGTTAATGGGTCAGTAAGCAATGACCAGTACTGAAGAGGAAACATTTGCTTATAATTTAAAATGCAAAGGATGAAGGGAGCTTAATGGTGCATTATGTTTGAATAATCGATATTGTGATATAAAACAAAGCTATGTGTTTAGAAAGAGAATATGTTGGCCAAGTGGTTTTCTGCAATTGGAATTCAAGCTCTCAGTACTCAGTTCCAGGATTTTTGGACTAAGACTTAATGCTTTTATTTGTGAAGTGAGGGCCTGTTATTGTAGTCAATATGGGCTCCTCTTTGTGTTCTCTATGGCAGTACAGAAGGATGCTCCTCAGATGCAGAATTCTAGTTTGTGTGTTGTGGCATTCCAGCTGCTTCCCAGAATAGCATTGACAGACAGCACAGTGACAACACATGCCTCTGATTTGATCTCATGTGTAAATCTGTCTCTGGATCATATTCTGTCGTTTTTTAACCTAAATAAAATTAGTACAATGAAATTTTCTCAAATTCTGTTTTTTGTCTTTAGAATCACCAGTACATTTTTATTGTGTTACTGAAAATGGGAAAGCCAAAGGCCAAATTCTTTTCATGGGAGAAAATCTCCCTTTATAAGCAGTATGCCTTATATCTGAAAGGGTTAATGGGCCTCTTATAGTGCTCAATTTATCCAGAGAGGGGACCCTGTGACCCTTTTAGGACCTGGCTTTGGTCATTTCTTAGGAAGAACACAATTTAGAACTCTCCTGTATTATTCTTACAGCTGCTTAGTTATTGATGATATTGACTTTTAGTTTTAAAAAGTCTTGCTTTGGAAAATTGTTTTTAACAGCTCTCAACCACTCATGTCTTGTATTTTTATTTTATATCACTTTTCATTTGGGATATTATTAAGTCAAATCCTTGGTAACCATTCTCCACAATCCAATTTATTTTTAGCCAAGATGCATTGAATTCAACTCACTGCCTTTTTGCAAAAGGTTAACCCAATATTTCATGTTGTGTTATACTTTCTACTTATGCTGTGTAAAAGAAAAGTTACTGTGATAAGCAGCCAATAAATTGCATTCAGAGTATTTATTCTCAAAGTTACATTACTGTGCCGACATAGATAAACATAATCATTTATCACAATATGGATTGTGGAAGTAAAAACTAAATGAAATACAGCCATGATTCTTGCATATTACCCAGTTTTTTTTCCTTTAAATGTTGGCCACAATAACTGCCTTTAAAAAATGTCATCTTTTTATTTATCAGTTTGAATTAATGTGTGAGATTAGTAATGGTTCAGGTTGAATAACTAAAACAAAACTGCATCTATTTTATAATAGAAAGTGTTTTCAACTTTTTTTGTATAAAAATGAGATTACTTATATTTTCTTTTTTTAAAATAAATTTATTTATTTTTGGCTGTATTGGGTCTTCGTTGCTGCTAGTGGGCTTTCTCTAGTTGCGGTGAGTGGGCTTCCCATTGTGGTGGCTTCTCTTGTTGCAGAGCACGGGCTCTAGGTGCACGGGCTTCAGTAGTTGTGGCACGCGGGCTCAATAGTGGTGGCTCGTGGGCTCTAGAGCGCAGACTCGGTAGTAGTGGGGCACGGGCGTAGTTGCTGCATGGCATGTGGGATCTTCCCAGACCAGGGCTCAAACCCGTGTCCCCTGCATTGGCAGGTGGATTCTTAACCACTGCGCCGCCAGGGGAGCCCACTTATGTTTTCTAATGTTGGCTCGTATTATTAGGTTGTTTTGGCATTATTTCATCGTAAGGAATACACTGTTTAAAACTTATAGCTCTATTGTTTGTTTGTTGTCCAGAACACAGACGTCTAAATTGATAGATTGAAGAAATATCATGTATATCATATATAGCAATTACTAAAAGTAATCTTCATTTATACTGGGATAATAAAATAAGTCCCAATGATGTTTATTAGAATGAATGCAGTACACAGTGAAATCCACTGAATGTAGAATATGTGTTTATTATTATTATTATTATTTGGTAACAGCCTTATTGAGATGTAATTCACATACTGTACAATTTACCTGTATAAAGTGTAGAATTCAAAGGTTTTAGTGTATTCATAGCTGTGCTGCTATCAATTTTCATCATCCCCAAAGAAACCATATACCCTTTAGCAGTAATGTTGCATTTGCCCCTAATCCCCCAGCCCCTGGCACCCACAGTCTACTTTCTGTCTCTATAGCTTTGCCTATTTTGGACATTGTGTATAAATAGAATCATACAATATGTGGTATTTTGTAACTGACCCTTCTCAGCACAATGTTTACTATGTGCATGTAAGCTGTTTGTGAATTTTCCAGATTTCTTTCTGTTATTGATATCTGTTTCCATTCCATTGTGGTTGGAGAACTACTTCGTATGATTTTAATCCTTTAAAATTTATTAAGGCTTGTTTTATGGACTAGCATCTGGTCTGTCATAGAGAATGTTTTCTGTACACTTGAGAAGAATGTATATTCTGTTGTTGGGTGGAGTGTGGTTATAGATATCTATAGGTCTAGTTGGTTTACAGTATACTTCAAATCTATTTCCTTTTTGTTCTTCTGCCTTCAGTATAGGATTCTTGGTTGACAATTTTTTTCTTTTAGTACCTTGTAAATGTTATCTTACTACTTTCAGACATTTATTGTTCCTGATGAGAAGTCAACCGTTAAACTTATTGGAGTTCCCTTGTACATATGAGTATTTTTCTCTTGCTGCTTTCAAGATTTTCTCTTTGGTGTTGACTTTTAGCATTTTTTACCAATGTGCCGATGTGTGGATCTTTTTGCGTTTATCCTACTTCAAATTTCTTGAGCTTATTGGATATATACTTTAATGTTTTTTTCTGTCTTTTTTTAAAATCAAAAATTTAGTCATTGTTCTCATATTTTTTTCTCCTTTCTTTCCTCTCCTTCTGATATCCTGCTACAATATTTTGGGGTACTTAATGGTGTACCACACATCTTTAAGGCTCTGTTAATTTTTTTAAAAATTATTTTTTCTCTTTGTTTGTTGGATTGCATAATCTCTCTTGAGTTCTTTTAAAATTTGCTGATTCTTTCTTCTGCAAGTTAAAATATACTATTGAGCCCCTCTAGCAAATTTTTCATTTCAGTTATTGTAGTTTATTATCTCCAGAATTTTTAAAATAATTTCTATCTCTGTATGAATATTCTCTGATGAGATATTGTTACTATACCTTCCTTATAATGGTTGCTTTGAAGTTTTTATTAAATCTTATACCTGGAACCTCTGAAAGGCAGTTTCTGTTAATCTGCTTTTTTTCTTGCATGGATCACATAATCCTGCTTCTTTGAACGTCTTGTAATTTTTTTTTTTTATTAAAAGCTGAACATTTCAGATAATATAGCAATTCGGGATACTAATTTCCTTCTCCCCCACCCCAGTGATGGGGGCTTGTTGTTGTTTGCATATTTGTTTAGTGATTTGATGGACTACTTTAGGGAAGTCTATTTCCCCCAAGGTGTGAACCTCCAATAGCACTCATGTAGGGTGAAGTCGTGGGTGTGTGTCCAGTAACTCTGGGATGACGGGTTTTAGTGGGACTCTCTGTGTCTTCTCTTTGGATTTCTTTGTTAAACTATCCACCTCTGTTGGTATCCCAGCCAGCTCTTAGTCTCTATTGATTGCTAGTTGATTGCTCTGCTGTTTTTGACAATGCCCTGGCATATAAATTGCTCCACAGTGTGATTCAGTTAAATTTGGGCCCCTTTGCAGGGGTAGTTTTCAGGTGAGTCTTTGCAGCTTCTTGTGGCTGTACAGGAGCTGTTAGCTATTTCTTTCTGGTAAACTGTCTGCCTTATGCTTTACTTTATTGCTCTCTTGAAGCTACCAGTTTTGTCTTAATTGTTTGGCATCAAAATCTTTATTGTTTTTGAGACTACCCTTAGGCTTGAACTTCCTATGTATTAATTCAAATAAAGTCAGTTCTTCTGGGGAGCGCCGTCTGTTCTTATGGCCTACCTCTCTCTGGGAAAAATCTCTGAGCCACAGCTCCAGATCTAGGGGGGGTGGTTACAGTGGCCTGCTTCTCACAGAGTGACACTCCTGCTTTTATGAGCAGGGCCCTGGTATAGGCAGTAACCTCTGATCTCAGTTTGCTTCTCATGGTTTGCTAACTCTAAACCATGAGTGAGTTGAGATGATGGTGATCAGAACCCCATTGTTACTGGTATGTTTGCTCCTGAAGTAGAGCCTCTGCTCTATGAGTGGGGGCTGGGTGAAGCAAAGGAGCTCCTGACTTCTTAGCTGCACTTTCTGGCATTTAGTTGCTGCATAGCTGGTAGAGTAGGGAGAGGGGATGAGAAATGTTAATGTCCTGCCTCTCTCTGGGAGACACCACAGCCTCAGCTAGAGGCTGGGGGCGGAGGGAGCTCTGTGTTCTTGGCTGTACTCACCTGAGGTAGAATTTCTGTCAGGCTGAACTGGGAACGTGGAGGCTGGGGGCAGACTGCACTTCAAATACCACAGACCCTCGCCATTCTTACCAAGTTTTAGTAGATTTTTCCTGAATAAATGTTTCTTCATTTGCTCTTTGGCTTTACGACAATTTCTGGAGATTTCAAAGGATTCTTAGTTTTACTAATTTTTATCAGTTATATTATTCTGCTGGGGAGTTGATCTGCAGAGGTCCTCATGTGATTGTTCTGGAAGACCCCTAGTGGTTATGTTTTAAAGCATTGCTTAAGACAGGGCTTTGGAATTAATTCTTTATTCAGTTACTCAGGTGCTGCTTTACATGTGTGGTTAGAAAGGTTTTCTCTTCTACTTTATACCTCACAAAGTCACAGTAAAATATGTAGATTTCATCTTTGGATGAATTCAAATGTAAGCCCAACACTCAGAAGAACTGAGTTCTGATTCATTCCCTTCCACATATTAATTGTGAGATCTTGAACAGGTTACTTAACCACCCTGAATTTATTTGATCATCCAAGATTTTGGAATAATAGTAGCTGTTTGTAAGTTAAATTAAATAATACATTTGAAAGCAATTGGTAAAACTGTAAAAACTTAAAGTAGAGAGTATTATTACTACTTTAAATCAAATCTGGAATGAAGTGCCTCTCTTTTCATTCTCATGTAAGAATACTAATTATAAAATTTATCTTAAAGAGTTATTTGTTATATTTCACATGTTTTTGAACTCCATATTATCATTAATAAATATTTTTATAAAGTCAGCTGGGATATCACCTAGTAAATGATTACTTTAGGTAAGTTTGTTGTGGAATTACAATAGTAGAAGGGAAAAACAGCATTTTTAATATATGTCTTTGGGGTATGTGTGGGGAATCTTAAAATAAAATTTGATTTTTTAAAATGCCAACATATTTACACATGCTTATACTTTGTTTATACTGTCTTCAGAGTATCCTGGCTTTAAATCCTCGAACACAATCTCATGCAACTCTGCATTCCACTTTGGCCAAGAAATTAGCCAAGAAACATTGGAAGAGAAATCCTGATAAGAACTGCTTTGTAAGTACCACTGATACATGAGTTCATGCTGAAAATTATGTCATTCTATACAGTGTAAGACCAGATTTTATATGTAGTTAGAAACATAATTAAATATGTGTAAAGTACAGCTGTGATTTTTTTCTTATTTTAAATATTTTATATTTGAATAATCTGAAAAGTGTGTTTAATTTTGATGCTTAAAAAATCTATTGAGGGCTTCCCTGGTGGCGCAGTGGTTGAGAGTCCGCCTGCCTATGCAGGGGACACGGGTTCGTGCCCCGGTCCGGGAGGATCCCACATGCCGCGGAGCGGCTGGGCCCATGAGCCATGGCCGTTGAGCCTGCGCGTCCGGAGCCTGTGCTCCGCAACAGGAGAGCCCACAACAGTGAGAGGCCTGCATACCACAAAAAAAAAAAAAAAAAAAAAAAAAAAAAATCTATTGAAATAGTTTAAAATCATATAAATTTAGTTTGGTGCCAAAATTTATTTTCTTAAAAATCTGTAAAAACCTCTTAAAATCATTTTGTAATGACACAATGATACAGAAGAGTTTCAAAGTTATAAATATAATTCAGTTGAGCAAGGGTATACTAATATATACAAACTGTTGTAAAATATGCTTTGGGGGAACATTTGAACATTAGGTATTCAATATGAACATCTCATAGTTCCAGGTGAGGTATAGGTGCAAAAATCTGAGATTACTGATTGCTAGAATGTTATTTAATTGGGCCCATGAAATGATTACTGGGCTGGGATTGTTAGGCCATAAATGAGGATTAAGTACAACCTTGAAGGCAATTTTAAAATTCTGTCTTAGAGGGTATACATCTTTAAGTTTGGGAAAGCAATTTCCGTTTTACCTGATTTCCCAAAATTAATTTCTCCAAAATTAATTTTCTCAAAGTAACTAGTGAGCTAATTAATAGTATTAGCTTATTTAACATTAGCTCTTTTGGTACCTTGTGTATATGTTCTGTTTAATACAATGATTTTAATTTATTTTTATGCACTTCTTTCCTACATATAAATTCTTCGAGGACAGGAATTGAGGGTATGTACTTATGTGCATTTGTTTTTATCTGATTTTTAATCTTTCTGTCACTGACCAACCAGCAAAGTTTTTTGAGTAAAAAAAGAGAAATAGAAATACAGAGAAACAACATGACTTGAGATGATAACACAGCCACTTACTAGCAGATCTGGATTTGAAATTCAGTTTTCCTTGCTCTGACTTTGTGAGCTTTGCATTCTACGATGACATTTCTAGTAGAGGTCTCTGGAAGGACACTGATGTGGTCCAAATTAGATCAAGGAATAGATCAACTATCAGTCATGTTCCTGTATAATGATGTGAACAATTGAAGGACACTGAAAAAAGAATCACGTAATTTTCAAACTTAGAATGCCTTTAAAGATTATCAAGTCTAACTCTCATTTTAAATGTGATCCAGATAAATTAGATTAAATTAGATAAATTCTCTAAGGTCCCCTTTACAGATTATTAAGCTGTTTATTTAGAAAGAGAGGCTTTCTCTATTATTATTATTGTTGTTATTTTATAAAAATTAGCATTTTCATTCCATAATGTTAACCTGTAAACTGAGTGGTGTATATTGGGTTGGCCAAAAAGTTCATTGGGGTTTTTTCCATAAGGTGTTAACAGAAGACTCGGACAAACTTTTAGGCCAGTCCAATATTATCATATTTTTTGTAATTGGCAAAGATACAGTGAGAAGTGTTTTTCTCCATTAAATATATATTGGCACAAATTCCTAGAAAAGCAATTTGACAGTATCTTTGGCAATATCTTTGACAATATTTGTTAATACCTGTGTTAGTTTGCTAGGGCTGCCATAACGAAGTACCACAGACTGGGTGGCCTAAAGAACAGTTTATTTTCTCAGTGCTCTGGAGGCTAGGAATCTGAGATCAAGGTGTCAGCAGGGGCGATTTATTCTGAGGCCTCTCTCTAGATAGCAGCTGGCTGTCTTTTCTCTGTGTCTTCACATGGTCTTCACTCTGTACTTGTCCAGATTTCCTCTTACAATGACACCAATATCTCAGATAAGATCCACTCTGATGACCTCATTTTAATTACCTTTTTAAAGGCTGTCTCCAGATGTCTCCAAATACAGTTACATTCTGAGTTACTGGGGGTTAGGACTTCAATAAATTAATTTGAGGGGATATACATACAGTTCAGTACATAATAATACCTTTAAATTATTAAACACTTACACCCAGTAATTCATCTCCTAGTAAACTATCCTAAGGAAAGAATTAGGAATGTAGGTAAATAATTAAATAGAAAGAAGATCATCCCAAGATTATTTGTAGAGAAAAATGTGGGGGAAAAAACCTACTGAATTCCAACCATTGGGTTATGGTTAAGTAAATTAGGGCAGATCTATTCGGTGGTAAATTGTGCAACCATTAAAATTACTTTTGAAATAATTAATAATCTGAAAAAATACTTAACAAACTATGTTATATGAACAAGGCACGAAACAGCACTGTATTTAAGAATGATTGTATGCACTTTTACACAACCACACTTATATACATATTCACAAGGAAAAAAAGAAAAAAATGAAATGTTAATAGTAATTATATTTGTTTTCTTAGCACTTTTGTATATTTCAAATTTTCTATAATGAGCAAGTGTTAGAGGAAAAATAAAAGCTTTAAATATATGTTAAAATAATCTCAATTTATAACAGCAGATATATTGCTCTGGATGTAAACCATTTTGAAAACTCTATGTGATACACTGGATTAATAAAGAACAGTGAAATAACATTCCTAAGGGGAAATATGGAGCTAGAGTTGAAAGTTATCCTCAGTGTCATTAAAGAATGCATTTTTTTTCCTTTTCATGATTGTTCTCTTTGTGCATGAAGAATTGAATAAAAGTATCACCACAAGATATGATTTATTTTTTAATTGATAAGTTTTCATACTTGAGTTTTCTAATCACTCATCTAAACTAAAAAGCCTTATAGGTAAAACAAACATAAGAAGATTCTGAAAGGTGAAGAGAAGGCCAGCCAGCTAGGGATATGGACCTGAAACATGACACAGTGATGAGTTCCCTGGCTTTTCTTTTTTCTGCCTTGGAGCTGAAGAAATTGGAAAACCAGAAATGCTAACTGATACACACACACATGTACATGCACACACACACACACATACACATACACACATGTACACAGATCTCAACAAAGTCTCCTCTCTCTAGCCAAAATACCAGGAAAGGAACAGTCTAGCAACAGAAGACTTTTCAACAGTAACTGCTTTAATCTAGCCAAACACAACAAAAAAAATTGTGACCTCATCCTGATGCATTCATAAAGGCCGAGTGGGAGCCTAGACTTCCATCTTGTGATGAGAGGATGAGATGCTCCAATCCTTCTGCTGGGTGAAAGAGTAGGGAGTCAGGACTTTCATACCCACTAGCTAGCTGGTAACCAAGGCAGCCCACATCCCCAGTGACCCTCTGTGGTGTCAGTGGTGAGACCACTGAACTTCTACCCCTATCAAGAAGAGAAGAAATGGGGTGAGGCTGAAAAATACCCCAAAAGGAAATAATAGCTAAAAACTTTCCAAATTTAACAAGAGACATAAATCTACAGATTCAAAAGCCTCTGTGAAACACAAAGGAATCCATAGCAAGATGTATCATAATTAACCTTCTGAGAACTAAAAAGAAAGACAGTATCTTAGAAGAAGCCAGCCCGCTTGCCTCAAGGTAAGGACAGCTCTTATGGGCAGTTGTGCTCCAGATCCTTGCCCTGTAGCTTTGATTAAAACTAGACACTATCACTGACAAATGCTTGCTCAGCATTTTTTTTTTTTCCCTACCCTGCTTCACCCCTCCTGTATTGGTATTTCCTGAAGAGCACTCACTCCATAATCACGTGAACCCAAATCCCTGTCTCAAATTTTGCTTTTAGGGAAAATGAACTTTAAATTGCTAAATTAAGAGCCAAATCTTGGCCTGTATCAGCAGTACTTGACATAGGCAGTCACTCTCTTCTTCCTGAAATATTTTTTTCACTTGACTACCAGGACATCAGACTCCCTGGTGTTCTTCTTTCCTTATTGGTATCTCCTTCTCACTTGGCGTATTTGTTCGTTATTCCTCATCTTCTCACCCTTAAATATCAGAGTGCCCAGGGCTCAGATCTTTCTTTCTCTCTTTAGAGACTCACCAAGTTGGTGATCACATTTTGTCTCCTCATTTTAAATACCATATATAGACAGATGACTGCTGCATTTATATCTCTTGCCTGGACCACTTTCTTAAATTCTAGTCCTCTATAACCAAGTACCTAATGAATACCTCCACTTGAATGTCTAATCGCCATTTCAGTGTACACATACTGAAAATCCAAATTATGATCTTACCTCCAAAATGTATTATTCCTGGAGTCATGTCCATCCACCCTTTCTCTGAGAGCAAAATACTGAGTCCTCGATTTTGTTATTTCTCTCACCTTCCATACCTAAGTAGAAGATCCTTTTGGCTTCAAATATATCTAGAATCTGATTATTTGTCACCACTTCTACCACTACCAACCTTTCTAAGCCATCACCATTATCTTTCATCTCGATTTTTTCGGTTGCTTTGTAATGGTTTCCATGCTTATGCCCTTTCCTGGTAGAGTCTCTTCATAAAAATTCATCTGAGAAATCCTTTTAATATTCCAGTGCTCAGAATCTTTCAGTGGTTTTCCAGCTTACTTGGAGTTTGCATAATTTCCCTTGTACAGTTGTCACCTCAGCAAGGTTTCTCCAGCCACCCTATTTAAAACTCTAACCTGCCACCCTACCAAGCTCTCTTTAGACTTACTTGATTAACTTTTTTTATAGCACTCATCACTGATATACTCTTTTTTTTTGCTCACTGATTTGTTTATTGTCATTTTTTTTCCACTAGTATGTAAAATCCAGGAGGGCAGGGATTTCTGTTTTGTTCATCATGTTTTGTTTCTTAAGCTATGTCCCCAGCTTCATGAACCCTTGGTGCTCACTAAAGATCTGTTGAATGAATATGACCCCTCTTTTACATAGTCCTTACATACTAGATATAAGGATCACATATTTTCTTGTATAGTGCTATACAGTTTCCAGAGTACCTTTGTGTATTGCATTTGATTTTTACCATGATGTGAATGGACAACCCAGATTTGTTTCCTCATTATACTGATCTGTTTCCTCATTTTACTGACTATGCTGAAAATGTTAAATTATTTACTTAAACTCATTGAAATTACTTAGTGTTGGAGCCATGTCTAGAATTCTGGTTATCTGAATCTAGTGTGTCCTTTCCAGTGTATTACCTGGCCTCCTTAAAAAACACGAATAAGATGATTAGAAAAGAGATACGTTAAAGTTAAGGAAAATGTAGATTGTAGTGGTGGTCACATTTGTGACCAGTAATCTTACACCATTTCTGAAGGCAGCCAAAGAGCTCATTTTGAACCAACTCCCCAACTACCAAATAGAAAGGCTTTATTTATTTGTGTTTATTTTGTTTTATTTTCTAATGATTTTGCTTTGGCTTTACAATTCTCTGTTTCGGTTTGACTCAGATAATTACTGCCTTATCATTCTTAGCATATCTGCATTGGGGCTGTGGTTTGGGTTTATTCGGGTAGAGTCCTCTCTGTCTCTCTCTCTTTCCACTTTGGTCCTTGAAGCAACAGTATGTTAGGCACTGTATTGAATGCCACTCAAAGGTGAATAAAATATGCAAAATAAGTAGTCTAAAATTGTCTATTAAATTAAATCACATTTAGTTTTAATAAACAAATATTTATAGGCTTTTTAGAAAATAGGCATCTGTTTTGGCCTGTAGAAGTACCCTAAGAATGGCAATTCTGAAATTTTTTACCCAGGAATTTCTTTCCTTGCCAAGTTAATACCATTCTAGTAATAATTAGAAATTCTGAATTCAGTAGGGAATTTAAACTGGCAAATGTGTTTTTACTGGTTAATGAAGCACGAAACAGTTATTTCCAGTATCTTTTAAGCAGGTGTTCCATAACTACTGTTTATTTTTGCCATTTTTGAAAATGTTGAACTGTCTTAATTACATAAATATTTTGTGCTCATTTTCCGTTAGCAATTTTTAAAGAGCAGAAATCGTTACAAATCAGAAAACTTATCCTGGGTGAAAATAAAAAGGAAAGGCAATTAAATACAGCCAATTATTTGACATGTTTTGAGAATTTTAGCTAATTTGTTTTAAACACATGGCACGTAGTAGGTGCTCAAAGTAAAATAATACAAATACAAATAAACCATAATGTATATTAAGAATTTGCTGACTGCAGTTATATTTCAAAGTGCTTGCTATGAAGTAACTCTTTTTAGCCTCAGAACCACCTTGTGAGGTAGGTATTATATTTTATCTGCATTCACAGATGAGGGAAGCTTAAGAAACCTGTCTAAGGGTCCACAACTAAATGGTAGAACTAGAGGCTGAATCCATGCAGTCTGGTACCAGAGCTCTTTAAGTAGACTATTTAAAATAAGTAAATAAAAATAAATCACTGAACTTTTTTCTTCTAGGAAGTGACTAAAGTAATAGGTTTGGGTAATCTTTTTTTTTTTTTCCCTGGGTGAGCTTCACAATCTTAGCCACTACTTTGTTTCTACATTTATTGCCTGTTTACAATGGGCCAGGCATTGTGCCGCTTAGCACTCTGGAATAAAAATGAACATGATATAGGCCCTGCCAAGAACGTCTCACATTCTTTAGAAGAAGACAGAAATATCAACATATAGTCCCCTTTCAAAGGACGAACCCTGAAGGAATTTTAATCATCAGTATGAGTTGGTCAGATTTGCCTTAAGATGAATCAGTCTAACTTTCAGTGTAGGAGATGGGTTCAACGAGAAAGATGGGAGGCCAGGTCTCTGGGACCGATGTGCAAGGCTGGAAGACAAATCATGAAGACCAGGGGTGGGGGGCATGTAGGAGAGAGGATAAGCTTGAATATATTTAGGAGGTGTCTTAGTCTGTTTGGGCTGCTATAACAAAAATATCACAGACTGGGTGGCTTAAACAACAAACATTTATTTCTTATACTTTTGGAGGCTGGGAAGTCCAAGATCGAGGCACCGGAAGATTTAGTATCTGGTGAGGGCCTGCTTCCTCATTCATAGATGGCTTTTTGCTGTACCCTCACGTGGCAGAAGGGATGAGAGAGCTCTCTTGGAGCCTCTTTTATAAGCACTAATCCCATTCATGAGGGCTCTACCCTCATAACCTAAAAGCCTGGAAAAGGCCCCACCTCCTAATACCATCACGATGAGTTAGGATTTCAGCATGTGAACTTTGACAGGACACAAACATTTAGTCCATAACAGGAGGTAAAATAAATATGACTTGGGAGTTGACTTTATGTGTATACTTAATTGTTCATAGGATAAATTGAGAGACATCGTGAATTCAGTTTGGGATCTTTTGAGTTTCTTGTACCTGTGGGTCATCCTGTTTAGTTTAAAGGTTGAAGCTCAGTAACAGGGTCAGGAATGCAGATGAAGAGTTTTGAATAATAAGAATATATGTGGGTAATTAAAAGCCTGTGGGCAGAGTTACCCAGGAAGGGTGTGTGGAGTGGGAAGAGTATGGAGGTTAGACTTTGGGCAGGGATTAGGGAGAGGGGAGTTAGACACTGGCCTCTGGTGAAAAGTGTAAAGGAGGCACCAAAAGACTCAATAATCAAGGTAAATAATACAAAAATATAAATCATACAAAATATGTAAATAATACAAAAAATACATAAAATGTGTATATGGAAGCACACTTCTTTCCTTTTGCCTCAGGCTCCGTCCATTGTGGTTCAGCTTGGCACTGAGCACCAGGCAAGGGCAGGCAGAGATGAGAATTTAGCCAAGAAGTGCTATGATGGGTGAGATGAGAACCAGAGGAGTGTAGTGGGAGAGTTCCTACAAAGGAGGCGAGATCAGTGTGCTTTTCCTCTAATACCCGATTACCGAATGTGGCTATTTTTTGTACTTTGGAAATTATCCTTCTAGCTTGCCTTATCTGCTGAGTCCATTTTTCCCTCTCAATTTTACATGACTATTAAAAGATGAAATCCACATAGTTAATAAAGTTATTAGTCAACCCATCTCATTCAGAAAGGGAAGGTGGAAGCTTGGATCCCCAGCTACTTGGCTCTGTTAAACTTGACATAGAATGCAGGTCCCAATATTGGTACATATCAAATTCACAATATGAATTTTTATTTTTAAGTTCCAAAATTAAATGAGCTTTTGACCAGATTCACAGTAAGAAAGCAATCCTGTTCTGCCTTGACCTCTTCTTACACCATAGTCTAAAACAACTTCTCAAGCTTGAGCTTGCTTTCCTGATTGCTGACAATAGCTTTCTTCCAAAAATAGACTCAGTGCCTGAAGGAGTTTCTGGAATTAAAAAAATAACCAAAACCAAGATTCTTTACAACTCAATGCCTTCTTCAATAGTTGAAAAATACATGGTTTGTATACATAATACAAATATCAGACTAGAAACTCAGGCATGCAGGAAATAAAACCTCCTTTATTTTCCTATAACTGAACTTAATTTTTATTTTGAACTTCTCTAAGAGTAGAAGTTTAGTCACTGTCACTTTCAGAATTCTCTTTTCCCTGTTTGTCCCCCCACTCCCCCTTATTTCTCTGAGCTAATATATGAGTTTCTGGGGATTTGGTGGCAAGTGTGATAGGTGAGCTGAGCCCTGCTGATTCTTTATGACATCTTTCTTCTAATAACCATCACGGGGAATGTGGAGTCATCCTTCATTCCCATTCACCAGGTCCCTTCCTGTCCCTCACCTCTCTTCTACTTTGAAGTCACTCTTGAACACATGACAATCATTCTAATGTTCTTCTCAACACAGGGGCTTGGGGAACTTCACGGTTTAGTCACCTTTTCCTAGGGCTTCATTTAGTTAGTGGGTGACAGGTTCTCCAAGCTCATGATTTCCACGCACCTGGCTAGGGTTTGTCCTTCCCCCTGTGTCCAGCCTGAGGAACTGAGCTTCTTTCTCTGGATCGACCATTATTCCTGGACCCTTCCCTTTCCTTTTGATCCTCATTTTGTTTTTCCATTCTTAAAATATTTATATCGTTTAGATGGGAAGGTAAGAGTGGAGGATAAAATTTGCTTTTAACTCATCACACATATCCTCCTGAATCCACACTGTCAATCACCCAAGTTCTTTCAGTTTCCTTGAAAACTTGACTTCTGAAATCCGAAGTCTCACAGAAAATCTTTGTGTCGCTGCTTTCTGCACTTACATTCTTCTCTTTAAGAAATGAAAACCAGTGGCTTAGCTGCCTAACATATGTAAACTTTAGGAGGAAGGAGACAAAAATTCCAGTAAAACATCCCCTATCCCACAAGGTCTCATTTTGAATTTGGATTTAACAGAATCGGTGAGTATCTCCCATCCTTCATCCAGCAGAGTATCAAATGAGGTCTGTTGGGGTGGGAAGTTAGGGTAGGGTAAGTTCCTACTTTGGGTCAGAGAGACTAAGAAAGAAGGGCTAGGCCAGGCAAAGACATTTAGAACCCTGTGTTGGGAAGCTGAGATAGTACTTGCAGGACTCTGAGAGTGAGTGTCTCCTTAAATTTTGTGACATAGATACCTCACTTACATCACCATAGTACTGACCCTGAAAACTGCTGCCAACCAAAGGCTTGCACTGTGCCGGAGGTACCAGCATGCCTTGGGACCCAGCAATGTCCCCATAAGTGTTTAAACTTGGGTAGCCACTGCCAACCTGCAGCAGGGACTCAAATGGATTTGGATGGCACAGGTGGCCCCAGAAATCCTAGCTGGCTCACTGGGTGGGCTTCCCTGGTCCTTACGTTAATTTCCCAGTAATGCTACTGCATATATTATCGGATTTTTTGGAATCATTAATCTGGTATGGTGTCACCATTTCTATTAAGAATAGTTATCCTGCTGCATTTGTTGAGAACATTGTAATGGATTAGAAAAATAAGTTTGTTTTTAAATAAGTATATTTTAAGTGATCTTTATTGGACAATCTCTTCCATACTTCTAACAAAGGTTAGAAGTTATTACTGTATAAATTTAGTAATTAACTTTATGTTTGTGTTAGGATAGACATTAACTAGAAAAAACTAATCCTTTAAAGAAAATGCAAGTTTAAAAGTTCAGCAGAGGGAAAATTTTACAGAGTTAAAATGTACTGTGAAATGTGACTACCTAAAATCCTGTTGTCAGAATATACAACTTTAAGAAGAACAGGGATTCTGAGCCTCAACTCTTGCTGCGTGGTCATTTAGACATATGTAAACCATGTAATTTTGAAATTGGGATGGAGTCTTCAGTCATATGAATTTTGACACATAACCAGTATTTATTTTAATATAGCAGCATACTGCTTATGGGAAGGGCATTTTTGGTAGAAGTCTTAAAGTCTAGTTACGAATTTCTAAAGGAGAATTTTGGGCAATCTTAATTTCTTTTAAGAATACAAAGTATACTCTGAATCTCTACTTAAAATATGAAATCATTGATTGGTTTCCATTGTCTATATATGAATTATGAACTCCAAAGAGCATCTTTTGAACATTTTTGGGCATTGATCCAATGGCTAGAAATAAGGTACTTTTTGTAGCATTGACCTCTCTTAGATAATTAATATATTGCATCACATTTTTCCATATTTATACAACACTGATCTTGGTTGGCCTCGGTCTGCAGCAGCTTGAAGCAGGGTTTCTGTTCCTGGCCAGAGATTAAGGTTGGGTCATGGTAGTGAGAGCACCGAATTCTAGCCACTAGACCAGTGGTCAGTGACAAGGCCCTAGCCCTTCGGCTTTGCAGAAAAGAATTCCCACAAAGACGGAAAGCAGTGAAACAAGTGAAGTGTTTATTAGGAGAAAAAAAGAGTACAGTACGTGTTAATAGACACATGGGCGGACACAGAGAGAGGGTTGCGCCGTCGTGGTAGTTTAAATTGCTTTTATGGGGCATTTCTTCCAGGTTTCCTTTGGCCAATCATTTTGATTTGCCTGGCTCAGAGTCCATATTTGGTATGTCTCAGGATCCTCCCGTGTGTGCACGCATCCTCAGCCAAGATGGATTCCACTAAAGAGACCTATGGGTAGCTTGGCATAACTCCCCTTTTGACCTCCAAGGAGCTTTCTGGTCGGGAAGGTCTCCTTGACTTTGAGAATGAGAAATATATGGTCTCTTATCTTCTATCTGGGCAGGGCCCAGCCTCCTCTCTCGATTGTCCTGCTGTTCTCATCTTGGAGTATCCACAGGGGACAAACTCCAATTGCTTACCCTGGGTGGGGCCCATCTACCTCCTGCCTCAACACTACTATAGATAAATTATTTTACTAAATATTCATAGTATATTTGCTTGAAATGTGAGTTGTACAGTTTAATTAATTACCAAATATTAATGGAAGGCCAAATATGTGCCAACCACTATGAAAAGTGGGGAAAGGGACAGATGCTTTTCCTGCGCTGACAGGTTACAGTCATTCGAACAGGCATTAAACTCATTCACAACCAAGTGTTGTGAGTATTGCCATCCATGGGACTTATAGCTGAAGTATGTAACCTAGTCTCAGGATTTAGCGTTAGAAAACAGAAAATTCTGTTTTCTCTCTGAGAAAACAGAATTTAAGTTGAAAATGTAGATGAAGGAAGGAAAGAAGAAGAAGGATCCCACCAGAGTACAGACTATATATTGCAGACACTTAAGATGAAGGGGAGGATATTGAACTAACGATATTGATACTTTAACAATTTTAGTGCTGCATGGCTGTGTAGAATACGGGGGGAAGTACCAAGTGATAAGACAGAAGAGATCAGAGGGGAGTAGTACAAGTAACAATAATAGTAATTATATTAATAATTACATTTATTGAAAAGTTCTGTACTCTGATTCTTTCATTGAGAGAACTGCATGCCATCTCATTAAGAAAGCACACTCTGCTACCTGCTAGAATTTGGAATTTTGCCATATATTAGGTTCTGTCTTTGAAAGTATGTGTTTTCTTGGCACTTTATTGCACACATAGAATTAGAATAGTATTGTCAGAGATTTATTCTCCAGGCAAAATATGTAATAAAATGTTAATTGACTAAAAAGAAGAAAAGTGTTAACTCTTGATTTCCTGAGGCTGTTACAAGAAAGCTTTGCTTTAATTATTTATTTCAGTCTGATCACAACTTTCTCCACGTCCATGTGACACACTAATTAAACTCGTTTGTAATTGTCAGCCGTCAGCCCTGTTACTTTTATTTTGCTCCTCTTTAGTTTGAAATTTTATAATAGTTAAGTGGGAGTGAAATTTTATAGTAGTTAAGTGGCAGTTCTGGTTGTTTTTTGTAACCAACTTTATTGTTAATTAGAATGGAGTGTAGTTATCAAGTCAGGGTTTAAACTGAACTGGAAAAAACTTTCCTCTGCGTAAGGTGTGTTTCAGTTAGCTTTATTAGCAAAAGAAAGAAATCTTTCCCTTTAAAACTAGCTGCCTTACCTTTGAGATTGGCTTTTATGAAAGAAGACAGTGGAACCTGAAGGGATGACCGATCAGCAGAAAGGTTGGTTTAAGAGTGAGTTACAGAGATAAACTAATTGGGTTCAATTATTGGTTCTGCCATTTACTACCTATGTGCCCTTGAGTAAATTCCTTAATCTCTTCCTGCCTCCATTTCCTCTTCTGTAAAATGAGGGTAATAATAGCATCTACCTGATATAGTTGTTGTTAGGCTTAAATGAGTCAATTTGCATACTATACTTAAAACACTTCCTGGCATATATATAATCCTCTATAACTGTCATTGTTTAGCATTGATGGGTTGATGCTCCCAGGTCTATTTTTGTTACTACATATGTAGATCCATAATGATAGTGGATACAGAACAGAGTAACTAAATATGGAAAGAATGTGGAAGGGTAATAAACAGGAAGATATTAAGGACGGTAATGGAAAACAGAGCAGACATTTCCTGTATTTCCCAGAAATTTCTTAGCAGCAAGTTGTGTGTGTGTGTGTGTGTGTGTGTGTGTGTGTGAGAGAGAGAGAGAGAGAGAGAGAAACAACGGAGGTACCAGATTTTCTGAGCACTGCCTAATATATGCATGAAGTTGGAATGAATTATCTTCCTGTGAATTTTTTTTACCATACTTTGCACTCTCCAAAAAGCTTCAGCATGGCATCTTGGTCCTGCCCAGTTTCACCAGTCTATAGCTCTTCGTTGTCATGGGGATTTCTCCCTGGCCGACGCTCTGTTGTGTGAGCCTCTGTGGGGAACTAAGTGCTAACCTGAAATGTTTCTCTTCCCTTAAAATGGCCTAGAGTGAAACATTTCCTCTAACCGTTTGACAAGGAAGTTTCTCTTTGGAGAAGTTGTTCATATAGATTACATATTAGTCAGGAATATTGAGAAGGGAATCTAAAAGATCTGAAACCAAACTGATTTGGTTTGTTTATATAGAAATTCTTTGCATAGTCATAAATACTAAACTGGAATTATATGATGTATTGTAGGTCAATAAGTAGCATATAATAAAGCAGATGTGTTAAGACTATGTCTATAAAAACAGGATATGTATATTTTAAAAGATATTAATGAAGCATATTACTGTATTTGCAAATAAGAAATAACTTTGCATATGGGAAAAAAGAGTGCTCTGAACTAAAGAAATCAGCTAAATTGTCTTTAGAGCCTAATGGTATATTTTACCTTTGCAAAACATTTATTTGGTGCTCATAACAAATAAATATGTGAGTTTTGCTGTTTTCTGAATGGGCATACAATGGCAGCTGTCTTTCTAATCGCATCCCTATTCAAACACTAATCGGTGCAACCCACGTAGAATGCTAGGCGCCTGAATAGGTAGACAATGGCAGCAGCGTTTTTAATCACAGTCCTATTCAAGCACTAATCGGAGTGATGATTAAAGGACATTAGAGGGAGCACTTTGACATCTGATCCTTTGAACTGACGTCTGTGCAGGCTGCACTCCACAGAGCTCACTCGGCCAGACTGATTTCCTTAAATAAAGTGCAGTGATTTCCAATGTAGGAAATATTACATTAGAGCCTATTGAAATGATTAGGAATTGAGGAGTTTTTCTTTTAGTGAGGATTTGGTGTATGCTGTATACTCACAAAGCTAGAACATTAATATTGCATGCACTCTGGGTATCAGGGACTATAGAGAAATAGCTTGAAAAAGATCCTCCTCTAGTCACACACTTACAATTGAATATGAACAGGGATGTGAAACTCTGCTGTCATAGTCCTCCATTTTGGAAGTTTATTTGGATTTTTATATAACTCAGTCAAGATTGGAACATCCTAACTGCATTGCATTTTTTTGTTTTCTTTAGACCAGGGTATTTTAGTGTTACTTCTTTTGAGTTGCTTTAATAACAACAAAAACAAAAATTGTGTTATATCCTATGCATGGTTATACTTTGGTTCAGTAGTCTTTAATAAGACAGAATGGAATATTTCTTTTTTTAGTCTCTCAGAATTTCTAATATCTATTTAGATTTTACTAACCTATTCTCCAGAACATTGCATAGGACTGATCCTGAAAACATTAGTATCTATTCAAGATTTGCAGATTGGATCAGTGGTTAACATTTCAACATCAACATTTGAAGATGTAGCTCCAAATATCTGTATATTTCTATATCTATCTATCATCTATCTATCCATATTTATGATTTATGTGAAAGAGAAAAAATTTTTCTTCTATCTTCTTATGTTCAATATATGAGGTCTGTGAATTAAACTGGCAAAAAACATTAATAGAAGAAAAGGTGTACACATTTTATTTGATGTTAACAGTTTATGTCCATGAAGGCCTTCATAGATAAGAAGTGAAGACTCAAAGAAGCAGTTGGACTCATGGGCTTATGTACCATTTTAACAAAGGGCAGTATTGTAGAGAAGTGACCAAAGGAAAACGGATTTGACTTCTAGGGGTGGTTAATTGTGGGAAGGTAAGTATATGGGGGAAACTAATGGCTGATAGGACTTATTTTAGTAAGGTTTGTTTTTGCATCTTTTTGTCAACTTTCTGTCTCCAGTGATAAGGGTTGTACTTCAGGAGAAGGGAGGAGGAACGCATTCAGGAAGGGAAGTTTATGTCCTGCTTTTAGAGAGATAGTGGAGAGCAAAGAGCTCTTTCTGCACTTACTTTTTCTTAATTGCCTTCAGCTCAAAATAATCTTTAAAAATTGAGTAAAGTAGCATATTTTGGGATAGCATACTCTGCCTTCATGTACAACCTCTTAGGATTGAGTTCCCTATAGTTTTTATGTTCCTTAGTTATAGGATTCTTTTCTACAAGAGGCAAATATTTATCATAAATTCTGGAATAAATATGACTGTGGTGTATACTTTTGAGGGTATCTGCCCCCCAATTCACAGGTGCATAGGTGTGGGCCCTTTAAACTATACTTGCACCATCTCACTGTGACCCCAATTCTGGGGTCAGATTCTGAATCTGATTGAGAAAACTCGCCCAACCCAGGAAAAGCAGATTCTATCTTAGAAATCTGGGACAAGAGATAACATTTCATTCTAGGTTGTTTCAGTAGAAAAAAAAAATGAAACCTGGGTGTTGTGGGGTGGCCATTTTCCACCTGCCAATTATATTAAAAGCAGAAAAAGCCAGTCTAAAGAGAGAGAAGATTGAGGCAGATGTAGATAAAAAAGCTGCCTGGGTTACTCATGGCTTTTCATCAGGAGAGTTTTGCAATTTTGTGTTTTGTGAGATACTCTTGTATCCAAATATAGTCTTCTTTTTTTGGCTTAAACTACCTAAAGCAAATTTTAGGTATAGACAACCAAAAAATCCTAAGGAGCACAGTGGTATATATCAAATTCTAATGACTTAGAAAAGGGTGTTTTAGTTTTAGGGAATATATGAAAATTATAATTAAGTAGGAAAAGAAAAACAGAGTAAGGGGTGAGGATAGTTAAATTTTATGTGTTGGGTGAAGCAGTAGAGTGTAATGTAATTAGCTCCCACTTAGAGACAGACTGCCTGGGTACAAATCATGTCTCTGCATTTACTAACTTGACCTTGGGTACTATTCTTCACTTCTATCAGCTAGCTCTAGTTTCCTTCAATAAAAAATGGAAATACTAATAATTATAGCAATCTAATTAAATTATTTTGAGGAGTAAATGAACTAATGAATTTTAAAAGGGTATAATACAAAGCTTAGCACATGGTAAATGCTCACTAAATGGTGTGCTATTTTATTATTTTATTTTTATGTGCATATGGAGAATGTCTCAGGTTCAGATGATAAAAACATTTATCTAGGATTTCTTACGTCTTCAGTCATAATTTACAGATGGTAAAAATTGAGTAAAGTGATACTACATTTATTTACCCTAAGTGTGACTTTTTTTCAAATGTCATATACTTTTTAAAAAATTGAGATAAAATTGGTATGTAACATTATATAAATTTCAGGTATACAACATTATAATTCTACATCTTTATACACTACAAAGTGATCACCACCAAAGGTCTAGTTACCACTCATCACCATACAGTTGACCTGCTTCATCCATTTGGGTATTTGGTAAACAAACCCAGGTTGATATAACCATATGATTTTCATGATTAAATAGACCCTTTATCATAAACTCTCTCAGTGTTATTTTATAAGAGACAAAACGTATACAGATGTAGTATTCTTAGTTTATTTCCATGTTACATGAAGTAATTGTAGTTGGTTATTTTGGATTACTTCCATTTTTTTCCTCCCTGAGCTCCAGTAAGAATACAGATAGCATTTATGGTATACCTTTGCCCTTATTATCTATTAGTTCATCCTATCCATTTTCTATCCATTTGCTTTTAGGTTTATTATGTTTTGTTTTAAATTGCCTCTCATGTGTTTTGAGAATTGGAATCTATATCTATACCTCTATATTAACCTATCTATCTCTCTTTATCACTAAATCTATATCTATATGCCTTCTTTTTAAAGTTATACTCTCTGGCTTTAAAGCCAGCAGCTTGGTAAGCTACAAATCAACAAGTAATCTACCCAAATCATTTCCCCACAGCACTGCCTAAGAAAGTTTGACAAAACAAAGTGTGGTTGTTTTTCTTGCACATATTTGGAATAACTTTTCTATCATATTTGGGTTCTTGCCATATTTTGGTTTAGTAGGGGAGGATTTAAAAGAGTGAGTAAAAGGAAGAGGGCCAGGAGGTCCAGCAAGGAGAACAGATTTTTGAATGTGGAATATGCATAGTATGTTTGGGAGGCAAAAATCCAGTAGATAATTCAGGCTCCAGAAGGGATTCATGCCTGAGAGCAATAGAAGAAGAGTCTTGGAAGGAAGGGTGGAGGTGAAAATGTCTAGAAAAGAAGACTGGATTGAGCTTGTGAAAAAAATTAAGTACACTTTAGGGATTTGGATGTTTTTCTTAGGGCAATAAACTCATGATTTTGACTAAGATACTACCATCATAAAAGTAATGTTTTAAAATTAATGAGTAATCTTTAGAATGTTAATTTGGAACTTTTTAGTTAGGGGCATCAATAAAGGTGGGAGTTATGGGAATAAAGAGAATGGGATTAAAGATTCTTCAGATATTGTGAAAATTATTTAGGAAGAATGAACAGCACTCTTTGTTGGAAAGGGATGAAAAAATTAAATAAAACGCCATTCATCATTCATTAAATACATATTGAGTACCATAGTAGGGATACAAGAAGGTATCCATACTCGTATTAGGGAGAAACAGACAGCAATGGAATGTAGCACTGATGTATGGTGGGAAATACCAGCTATGGTGCCATCTTGGTACATTGTTCTCCCAGCTGGCATAGTGCCTGGCATATAGTAGGCACTCAACGATTGCTAGCTATTATATTCATCCTTGATAGATTTTGCAATCCCTGTTGCTGATTTTTTCTCTTATTATTGCTCTTATTATAGACATTCAGTGATAAAGTCACTTCTTGCTAATTACTGGTAATGTTACACATTCTGTGGTTCTGGCTGTACCAGAATTGCTTCTAGGCAGAGATGAAAAAAAAAAAAAACAAGTGGAAGAGAAGATAACTTCACTCCAACCCAGAAAAAGGCTGAAAGAACTTATCAATACTCAAACTTTGGGTATATATTGGACAAGTTATCTGCGACGCAAGGTTTAGGCTTTATCAGATGTATACTAAGCTTTGTTAGATGAAATATCATACCTTGTAATTTTTTCACTGAAAGTGTTCTTTTGAACACTCTTCCTTATCTCCCCTATAAAAGCATTATTCCTTTTTACTGCATTTATCTTATACCTTCTTGGAAAAACAGTTCATAGTATATTTTGTCCAGCACTGAAACATTGCTTGCTTTGTGATGAATGTCATCATAGTAACCTAGTTTTAATCTTTTGAGTGGGATATATTATGAATCAATTGAACAAATATTTAATCCCTCAAACAGAAATAAATAGAAATGGTGGCATTTCAGTCTTCTTTTCATTCATTCAACAAACTGGGTTTGGACCAATGGTAGAAAGATGAAGAGTAAAGGTCAAAATAAAAACAATTGTATTTTTAAGATAAATCTTGAATAGATATTCTAAAGCATAGAAAAATTCTAGAACATTGGATAATGTTGGACATTCTATAAATATTTGAGAAATAAATAACTGGATAATTATAGAAGTTACCTTTGCCAGGAGGGAATACAATGAATAACCGGAGAAGATGATGGGTCATTTGAATTTGAAGATGCAGCGGGCCTTTAACCAGGCAGGAAAGAGAAGGGGAAAAGGAAGCAATACAAACAGAAGAACAGCATGTGTAGCCTCATAGATTTATAAAACAGTGACATATTTTCAATGAACTGCAGATAACTATAGTATTACCGGAATAGACAGGATAATAAGGAACAGTATATGAAGGCCTTTAAATGTATATTACTTTGCACCCTTTTAGAAGAAGAAATTAAATAACACCTACTTAATTTTCACAATAATTCAGTGATGTAAGTGCTAGAGTTATCCCTATTTAAAGATGAGGGAACTGAGAATTAGAGATGTTAAGTTCCTTGTCCAAGTCATGTAGCTAGTAAGTAAACTATTAACACCTAGGGATGAAACTGGACATCTGCAAGTCCTAGCACACTTCAGAATATATAAAAATATGTTTATATTTTTGCAAGAAGAAAATAAATGTTTGTAATATTTTTGTACTAAACTGAAACAAGATAGGAACAGTTGTTACATTTACCCACCTTTTTTTAGTTGTTTTCATTACCAATATATCATTAGGCAAGTTTTACTGGGTTTGCCCAAAATTCAAATCAAGTTTTCCAAAGAAACTAAGTTTCAAAAGAGTGATCTGATTATACTCAGAAGTTGATACATCTGACAGAAAATTGTCTCAAAGCAATAATGTTATTGTACTGTCATAAGGGCAGTAACTTTAAGAAAAATAAAAATATTTTATTATTAATTAAAAAATAGAAACAGATATTTTAATAATGGGAATAAACATCTAGAAAGCTACATGTGAAAGATCAGTAAAATTCAGTAATGCTGAAAACAGTGCTGAAGTGCTGAAAACAGTAATGTTGACAAAAGAAAAAAAAATTTTCTGAGATTTGCCTTGTATTTGAGTCTTTAATTGGAACTGTTAACACAGTGTTGGCATCAGAAAAGAATCTAGACAGAATATATACTCAAGAAATCATTTTAAAACTATCATAAATAATATCAAGTTAGAAGTTCCAGTTTGCATTTATAGAATATTTTCCTCCAAGGAACTCAAAACACTTGACATTTATCTTACCACCTTGGTGAAGTATTTCTATGGTAGCTATTATTGTTCTGTCATTCCTCCTAAGAGAAAATACATAGAAAGTGTCGGGAGTTGTTTTTTTTAACAGTTACCTAAACTTTTTTCTTTTTAATAGCCAAATAAGTCTCAGTAAAAGATAACTTTATCCACTTAATTCCTCTGGCCAAAAATATTGAATTCTTGATTTCTTATTTTCTCCACACATCATATCTAGTCTGTTAATAAATTAGCTCTACCTTCAAAATGTATACAGAAAAGACAACTTCTCACCTTCTCCACCTCACGGGAGCTTCATCTGTATTGTGATCTGTGGGTGTGGTTTCTCTTAGAATTATGTGTACAACTGCATAACCATACCTGGTCTTCGCGCTGTTACCCTGGCCTGGTCATTTGTTTGGCTCAGGCAAGAATACAAATAGAGGCCCACATCTCATACATCTGAATATTTACAAGTATAATGCAAGACAAAAAAGTGTTAAAAAATTATATTCTAGCACCCAACTTTAACAAATACATGTTCATAATGATAAAGTTGAAAAATATGGTTTTTATACATGGCTGTTCTGTTGGTGGGCTGGTGATGCTTAGGTGAGTAATAAAATAAACGTGTATAGTTTATAAAATTACTATATTTATATTATGAAATTTATTTTTTCTTGCCTTTGTTTCAGCAGAAACAAACTGTGTTGTGATAATTGAAGATGCCATATAATTTGTATTCCAGTGGCAATAATGTTTTAAAGGATTAAAATATAATGGAATTTATTCAAAATATACCAATTTGAATATATTTCATTAAAATGTAAATTAAAGTAAATATTTAAACACTTACAAACTATTTTCATATACTTAAAACTTTTTTCTAAAATATTCACATTATTTATTAAAATGGTATAATAAAATAATATAAACAAAATCATTCAATGAAGTAAAACAATTTATAATTATTCAGTATCAAAATATTAAAAACAAATATTTAACTGAAGTTGAAATTTATATTGAACTTTTTTGTAAATATTATCAAATATTAGTATTTGATAAAAATAATTCAATTTGAATATAAGCTTTAGTTTTCATGTATATGGTACTATAAAGAAACATGTTTCACATATTATATCTAGATCTATATATGCGTACAAATTTAACAGTAATATGGATTGTTTAATATTACTAGTTACTCTCTGGCTGTCACATGCAGATTTTGTAAGGATTGTGTGGGGGAGGAAAAACACGTTCCTTTCCAGGCCCTGGGCCACACTTAGCTCGTGTTCTTTGTAGATATCTCTGGTGATAGTGCTCCTTCTGGACCAGGCCCTTTATAAAAATTTTTAATTGGCCTTTAAGAGGAGGAGGTTAAAAACTCTTCCTGAGCCTTTTGTTTCTTTAAAGCAATCAGCCTAAAATAATCCTCAAGCCAAAGAAACACATTTTGGTGTGGCATATTTTGTTTCCCTTCAATTACAATAACGCGTTTCTAGAATTATGAATTAGAAGATGGAAAGAATCAAGTCAACGGACTCTTGGCACTACTAGAAAATGATACAAGAAGTATTGAATTTATGCTACCTGTAAGGAAGGACTTTAATTCTCTGTTGTTTATTTAAAGATTCTGCAACTCAAATCCTCCCTTCATTCCAAAGCAGTTTTTATCTCTGTCAGTAATGACATACCCACACTTATTCATGTTATTCTCTCTTTTTGAAGGAGATAGGATGGAAGATGTAGAGAAGTGTTCTCTGGAGCCTCAATGGTTTAGAACTTTTAGGGTTCTAAACCCTAAAAATGGTTTAGAACCCTTTTAGGGTTTAAAACTGTGTCAGCACATATCAGTTTCAGAATGATAGAAGCAGTCATTTGTTCTTTAATAAATGTATTATGGGTATATATGCTTGAGAGATAGAGGTTCTCCAATGTGACCATCTCTTGCCCAGATCTAAAGCAATATTGAACTTAGGTATTCTCCTATATGGTCTCGTTGTTTTCCCCTTTTCCTCAGACTTTTAAAACAAACAAAACTTAAAAAAACCCATATTATTATTATCTTGAAACATAAAATACAGCATGTCTTCTCATTGTCTTCCCATCACAATTGAGATAAAATACAGTCTTTTACAATCTGCACCACTACCCTTCTTACTCCAACTTCTGTTGTTCTCCCAGTGACTTACTCTGGAAGGAAGACCTTGATTTTTAAAGGAATTTTTAGGTTCACAGCAAAATTGAGGGGAAGGTACAGAAATTTTCCATGTATGTACTACCTCCCAAACATGCATAGCCTCTCCCATTATCAGCATCTCCCACCAGAGTGGTACATTTAACTGCTTTAAAAATCCTCTGTGCTCTGCCTGTTCATCGTTCTCCTCCCCTAGACCCCTGGCAACTATTGAACTTTTTACTGTCTCCTTAGTTTTGCCTTTTCCAGAATGTCATATAGTAGGAATCATACAGCCTGTAGCTTTTTCAAATTGGCTTCTTTCACTTTTTTTATGCACTTAAGATTCCTGCATGCCTTTTCATGGCTTGATAGCTAATTTCTTTTTAGTGCTGAGTAATATTCCATTGCCCGTATGTACCATAGTTTATTTATCGATTCATCTACTTAAGGACATTTTGGCTGCTTCCAAGTTTTGGCAATTAAGAATAAAGCTGCCATACATATCCATGTGCAAGTTTTTGTGTGAACATAATTTTTCAACTTCTTTGGGTAAATACCAAGGGGTGTGATAGCTGGAGCATATGGTAAGAGTATGTTTAGTTTTGTAAGAAACTGTTAAATTGTCTCCCAAAGTGGTTGTATCATTTTGCATTCCCACCAGCAATGAATGAGAGTTTCTGTTGCTCTATGTCCTTGGCAGCATTTGGTGTTGCATAGTTTGGTCATTCTAATAGTTATGTATGCTATATCATTGTCATTTTAATTTGCATTTCCCTGATGACATATGATATGGAACATCTTTTCATAAGCTTATTTGCCATCTATATATCTTCTTTGGTGAAGTGTTTGTTAAGACCTTTGGCCCACTTTAAAATCAGGATGTTTGCTTTCTCATTGTGAGTTTTAAGAATTCTTTTTATATTTTGCATAATGGTACTTTCTCAGATAAATCTTTTGCAAATATCTTCTCCCTGTCTGAGGCTTGCTTTCCCATTCTCTTGACATTATCTTTTCAGAGAAGAAGCTTTTAATTTTAATGATGTCCAAATTATCAGTTATTTCTTCATAAGTGCCTTTGGTGTTGTATCTAAAGAGGCATTGCCATACCCAAGGATCATCTAGGTTTTCTCTATGTTATCTTCTAGTTTTATAGTTTTTCTTATATTTAGGTCTGTGATCTAGTTTGAATTAATTTTTGTGAAAGGTGTAAGGTCTATGCCTAGATTTTTTTTTAATTTGTTTTTTTCACATAGATGTCCAGTTTTACCAGCACCCTTTGGTGAAAAGACTGTCTTTGCACCATTGTATTGCTTTTGCTCTCTTGTCAAAGATCAGTTTGTGTGGGTCTATTTCTGGGCTCTCTGTTCTGTACCATTGATCTATTTATCTTTTTTTTTTTGGCAGTACCACACTGTATTGATTACTGTAATTTTATGGTAAGTCTTGAAATTGGTTACTGTCAGTCTTCCAACTTTGTTCTTCTTCTCCAATATTGTATTGGGTGTTGTGGGGTCTTTTGCCTTTCTATATACTCTTTAGAATCAGTTGTCAGTATCCATAAAATAACTTTCTGAGATTTAGACTTGGATTACATTTAATCTATAGATCAAGTTAAGAAGAAATGACACCTTAACAATATTGAGCCTTTCTATATAGGATCATTTATTTATCTCCATTTATTTAGTTCCTCTTTGATTTCATTCATTAGAGTTTTGTAGTTTTCCTTGTATAGATCTTGTACATATTTTATTAGATTTATACCTAAGTATTTCACATTTTTGGCTGCTAATGTAAATGACAGTTTGTTTTTAATTTCAAATTCCCTTTGTTCAAGTATAGAGGAAAGCAGTTGACTTTTGTTTATTAACCTTGTGCTCTGCAAGCTTGCTATAATAGCTTATTATTTTCAGGAGTGTTTTGGTAGATTCTTTCCAATTTTCTACATAGACAGTAATATCATCTGTGAGCGAAGACAGCATTATTTTTTCCTTCCCAATCTGTTTACCTTTTATTTTCCTATTTCATTAGCTAGAACTTTCATTACGGTGTTGGAAAGGAGTGGTGAGAGGAAGTGGTTTAGAGGGGATATCTTTGACTTGCATCCGATCTTAGTGGGAAAGCTACAAGTTTCTCACCATTAGGTATGTTGGCTGTAGATTTTTTGTAGATGTCCATTACCCAGTTGAGGAAGTTCTCCTCTGTTTCTAATTTACCAAGAGGTTTGTTTATTTGTTTGTTTTTTTAATCATGAATGAGTATTTGATTTTGTCAAATACTTTTTCTGCATTTATTGATATGATTTTGTGATTTTTCTTTTAGCCTGTTGATGGATTGTATTAATTTTTGAATGTTGGATCAGACTTGCATATCTGGAATAAGTCCTACTTGGTCATGATGTATAATTCTTATTATACATTGTTGGATTTGATTTGCCAATATTTTGTTGAGGATTTTTGCATCTATGTTCATGAGAATGTTGGTCTGTAGTTTTCTTTTTTAATAATATCTTTGTCTTGTTTTGGTATTAGGGTAATGCTGGCCTCAGAATGAGTTAGAAAGTAGGTTCTCTGCTTCAGAAGATAACTCTGAAAAAGGTTGTAGTGAATAGGTATAATTTCTTCCTTATATGTTTGGTAGAATTCACCAGGGGATAGAATTCACCGTCTGGGCCTAGTGCTTTCTGTTTTGAAAGGTTATTGATTATTGATTCAATTTTGTTAATAAATATAGTCCTATTCAGATTGTCTGTTTCTTTGTGTATGAGTTTTGGCAGCTTGTGTCATTCAAGATATTGGTCCATTTCATCTATGTCATCAAATTTGTGGGCGTAGAGTTGTTTTTAATATTCCTTTATTATCCTTTTCATGTACATAGGATCTGTAGTGATGTCCCCTCTTTGGTTTCTGATGTTAGTAATTTGTGCCCTCTGTCTTTTTTTCTTAGTTAGCTTGGCTAGAGGCTTACCCATTTTACTGATGTCCTGAAAGACCCAGCTTTTGGTTTAATTGATTTTCTTTATTGATTTCTTGTTTTCAATTTTATTAATTCCTGTCATTCTCTAATTTTGCTTAATTTGCTCTTCTTTTTCTAGTTTCCTAAGGTGGAAGTTTAGGTTATTGATTTTAGATCTTCTTTTCTAATATATGTATTTAATACTATAAATTTCCTTCTAAGCACTGCTTTCACTGCATTCCATAAATTCTGGTAAGTTGTATTTTCATTTTTATTTAGTTCAACATATTTTAAACTTCTCTTGAGATTTCTTTTACCCATATGTTACTTAAAAGTGTGTTATTAAATCTCCATGTGTTTTACAATTTTCCAGTTGTTTTTCTGTTATTAATTTCTAGTTTAATTACACTGTGTTCTGAGAGTAGACACTGTATGTTTTGTATTCTTTTAAATCTGTTAAGATGTGTCTTATGGCCCAGAATGTATTCTGTGTTGGTGAATGTTCACGTGAGCTTGAGAAAAATGTGCATTCTTCTGTTGTTGGATATAGTCTATAGATGTCAATTATGTCCAGTTGATTGATGTAGTTGTTGAGTTCAACTATATTATTACTTTTTCTGCCTGTTGGATCTGTCCATTTCTGATGAAGGGTGTTAAAGTCTCCAATTATGATAGTAGACTCATCTATTTCTCTTTGCAATTCTATAAGTTTTTATGCTGACTTAGTTTGACATGCTGTTGTTAAACTTGTACACATTAAGGATTTTTATGTCTTTCTGGAGAATTGACCCCTTTATCATTGTGTAATGCCCTTCTTTTTATTTTTTTATTTTTCTAACGATTCTTCCCTTCACGTTAATGAACACATCCATTCCCTCACACATTTACTTTATTTATTTAGAGAATTTAAGTTCTACTCTTTTAGCAAATTTCAATTATACGTTACAGTGTTATCAGTTATACTCACCATGTTATACATGAGATGGTCAGACCTTATTCATCTTATAATTGAAAGTTTGTACTCTTTACTAACCCATGGCAACCACTTTTTTTACTCTCTATTTCTATGAGTTTGACCATTTTTTTTTAGATTCCACATATAAGTTATACCATGTGACATTTGTCGTTCTCTGTCTTCTGGCTTCCTTTATTTACCATAATGACCTCCAGGTTCATCCATGTTTTTGCAAGTGACAGGATTTCCTTCTTTTCAAAGGCTGAAAAATATTCCACTGTATATATACATATACCACATTGGTTTTCTCCATTCATCCATTAGTTGATGTTTAGGTTGTTTCCATACCTTTGCTAGTGTGAATAATGCTGCCATGAACATGAGAGTACAGATATCTCTTTGAGATAATGATTTCATTTCCTTTGAATATACATCCAAATGTTGGATTGCTGGGTTATATGGTAGTTCTAGTTTTAATATCTTGAGGAACCTCCATATGTTCTCAATATAGCAGTATCAGTTTATATTCCCACCAACAGTATACAAGGGTTCCCTTTTTTCCACATCCTCCCCAGCACTTATTATCTTTGTCTTTTTGATAATAGACATCCTAACAGGTAGGAGGTGACATTTCATTGTGGTTTTGATTGATTTGCATTTCCCGGATGATTAGTGATGTTGATCACCTTTTCATGTACATGTTGGCCATTTGTTTGCCTTTGGAAAAATGTCCAAGTCCTATGCCCATTTTTAAATTGGGTTATTTTTGCTATTGAGTTGTGTGTGTCCTTGTATATTTTGGATATTAACTCCTTATTAGATATGTGGTTTGTAAATATTTTCTCCCATTTCATAGGCTGCCTTTTTGTTTTGTTGATGGTTTCCTTTGCTGTGCAGAAGCTTTTAGTTAGATGTAGTCCCCCGCTTATTTATTTTTGCTTTTGTTGCTTTTGTTTTGGTGTCAAATCCAAAAAAATCTTTCCAAGACCAAAGTCAAGAAGTTTTTCTCCTTTGTTTTCTTCTAGGAGTTTTACAGTTTTAGGTCTTATGTTTAAGTCTTAATCAATTTGGAGTTGATTTTTATGTATGGTGTAAGATAGGGGTCAGGTTTCATTCTTTTGCATGTGGCTTCTTTTCCTATGATAATTTTCCTTGCTTTGAAGTCTGCTCTCTCTCAAGTTAATATATCTACTCTTGGAGGTAAATCTGACAATATTTTGGGGGCTTCCGTATGATTGGGTTCCCTGGAATTTTTCACTCTCAGACTTCTTCACATTGAGCATGCAGCAATTTACCAATTACAGTTCAGCTTTTCCTGCCCTGGCACTGGTTCCCATGGCAATTTCCTCTCCTTGCTCTTTATACAGGTACTCTCTGACTCCCTGTATGCACCTATCTGTCCAGTCTTGGGGAAAACACTTTGCTCTGGGTCCTCCCCTCTTTTACAAGTCCAAGAAAAACTGTTGATTTTTCAGTTTGTTCAGGCTTTTTACTTGTTGTTAGGTTGCAGTAGTGACTTCCAGGCTCTTTACATGCAGAACCAGGAACTGGAAGTCCGTGTCTCTTTAATTTTTCATGAAACATCGTATAGCTTCCTGCTTCATGGCATTTACACTATCTTTTTTTTTTTTGTCTGAAATACTCCTTCCCAGATATCTGCATAGCACACTCTCTTAACTTCCTTCAGATCTCTGCTCATATGTAATCTAATTGGAAAGATCTTTCTTGAGACTGAAAGTCACATAGCAACATCTCCCATCCCAGCATTTCTTATTATCTCTAACCACACTTAATTTTCCTCTATAGCATTTATTATCATCTACATATTTGCTGGTTTGTTTATTGACTTTCTCCCTCTCTAGAATTTAAATTTCTTGAGGGCAGTGGCTCAGTCAGTTTTGTTCACAGCTATATCCTCAGGACCAAGACAAATACTTGTCAAAAGTATATACACAGATTAATGAAACAGAGATTCTAGAAACTAGTCTATGTTATTACCTCAAATCTAATTAATGACACACAAAAAATACAGTCACACATGTATCAAAATTGAAGTTCACATTTAAAGTTTGGTTTTTCAAATTCATCTGCTTCTTTGAACACCAATATTTTCTTGTTGTATCCATTTTGAGGTGGATTGGAATTAGAAATATTTAGCCCCCAGTGGGCTCAATAAATTGTTTTCTCTAACCATCTAACAGTATCTTTTAGTGAGCAAAATGATTCTCAAGTTCTATAAGTAAATATAATACAGCTGTCATCCTGGCTTTTAACTGAAAAGACTGTTTTAGGTCATAAGAAGAGAAATATCAGATAGCTTATATCTTTGGATTGTTATGATGAGAAGTTTTTATCTTGTCTGGAATTATTCTGTATAAAGGACTTGAAGAGGAACATATTATGTTTTTTCTATGGTGCCCAAATGAAATCAGTAATAATGTTTCTTACCCTGATGCACTTAAGACCTGGACATTTTATGAAATTGTGAGATCCTTCAGAGGCATACTTTGTAATATTGTTTACAGGTTAAAATTTCACACACAGAATAATCTAGCTGAGGAGAGCACCACTACTGCAGATAGGCCAGTTTTCCCATCATTACAAATTGAGTAATCATTTAGTATAGCACTTCCTAACCATTTTCTTTATTTTTCTTTTGTTTTAGAACACCTTTTTTCTTTTGTTTTAGAACACACATAGAAATATTTGCATGCCACACTGAGATACCAGGGAGTATTTGGGGGTGTATAAATGGGGCTTGGTAAATGAGTTAGTTACATTTCCCTATATAAGTTACTTTATGTAAATAAAAATGTTTATATATAAGTAAATATATAACAAATATGTCATTATACATAAAACATAAATGTATATAAAGAATATAATGTAGTAAAAATCAAGTACAGAAAGAAGATAATAAGCATGTATAATTTATAAAAAATCTTTCAAATAGGATATTTTTGAAATTATTAAGATCAGAAAGTTAACAGAAGGACCTGTATAGTTTTCAAATATATTTTCAAGTGTGGTAAATTTTGAATGTGTACAATGACTCAGTTTTTATCACTATAAAAAATGTTATCACTTTACATGCATCAGTATGTCCTGTCATACCTCTAAACCATTCGCAAAAGGCCGGTTAAGAAGCTCCCTTATGGAAGTCACACTGAGAGGCCACAACATGTGTGATTACTCTACATTTGCCCTCCTGTGGCATCTGTTGATTGAAACAATCAAAGGTGACAAAGTGGTTTGGAAAGTGAATGGAAAAGTAAAAATTATTTTATATGTACTTTTGGAAATGCTTCTTGAGGTTCATCCTAGTTTTAAGGAAGGAAGTTTTCTATCTGTGCCATGTAACTACGTGGATTCCCATGTCTTCTATTATAACATCAGAGATGATTTGAGCTGCTTGATGATAGGGATTGTGTCTTAGTCATCTTTGGTTCTTCTATGTCTGTGTAACCACTTATAGCTCAATTATGA
The DNA here is from genome assembly GCF_002837175.3 of Physeter macrocephalus. NCBI lineage: Eukaryota > Metazoa > Chordata > Mammalia > Artiodactyla > Physeteridae > Physeter > Physeter macrocephalus. The sequence goes on from NC_041217.1 coordinate 97,724,680, forward strand.
ATAATTTAAAAAGTCAGCCCTATGTATGCTAGTTTAAAATGTGTGTCAGTGTTGATATTTTAAATTATTTTAGATCCTTGTTTATATGTCTTATTTTTAAAAACCTGGGGTTTCAGGCAGAGACATTATGGTCATGTTTGACCAGAATAACTGTTTCTTAAAAAAAGCTTATTGGTATGCCCATATACAGTTCTCCCAATTACACATTCCCAAATATTGTAAAAAAAAAAAAAAAAGCTTTAAAACAAGAATGGCAGTTACCACATTATAATATGGTCAAGTATTTTATAATTTTATAACTAATTTTAAAAGTAAAAGCAATGTACTTACATTGTTATGATATAGGTGAAATTTCTGGGTTACTTTTGCAATAAATTTAAGTATAACAAAATAAATGCAATGTTATTGACTCATGCTTATTTGAAATCTATCTCTTAATGCTATAACACACTATTATTATTTATTATTAACTTTCAGCAAATATTTATTATTATAAATATTATTAACTTTCAGCAAATATTTCTTGACAGTAAATTGTGGAGAGAATGGAACTATGTAGATAATCAAAGAGTGAGGGAGGATGGCAAGAAAGAGACAGAAAAAAAAATAGAATGAAAAAATGGTAGTGATGGAAATTCTATGGTAATTTTCCATTATATAAATGAACGAATATCCAGTAATCAATAAATTATGAATTTTAGGTCTCAATATTTCTCATTCTTTGGAATAAATGTTTTTAAATATCTGCATAAATTTTGATATTTTCAAAGGTATTGTCCTAGAACAACCAAAGCCACAGAGATATAGAAGCTTGAGTACACTCCTGGAGAGAAAAATTAAATGCATTTCATGTAGTTCAGTGGACAAGCTTACTCTGCTTGTTAAAGCTGTTTGTTTTTCTTTTCTTTTCACATCCAAATAATAGGCAGGCAAATCTTTCTCCTCACCAACTAGTGTCACTAAGTAATTTTATACTGTTGAATTCTCAAAGCTCCTGGTGAGAATGTCTAAAAGCCTATGGAAGATGCTCATTTTGAGTGCAGTACACATTTTTCCCCCTCTACCTCTGCAGCAGTATTTCCTCTTCCACATGCAAACACATAGCCTAGGCTTGTCATTTTAAAAAAAATTAGTTGAAGTATATATTATAACTAGAGGTATTCACAGATGTAAACAGCTAAATCTCCTTCTGCCATCCAGACCTCAAAATCACTGCCCATTCTCTGGAAATGCCAAGCATTCATTACTCTTTTACTCCTAAACCCTCCACAATCTGGTTTCCACTTCCTCTGCTTGAATGAAATCGCTCTCATCAAGGTCACAAATGGCCTCTGTGTTGCTAAGTCCAGTGAACATATTTCCAATCATTTTTCTTACTAGAACTCTCTGTATAATTTGATATATGTGTCAAATTCTATCATCTATCTATCTATCTATCAACATCTTCACCTTGGATACACCACTGGAACGTTAGTTGCAAAATAAAACAGTATTTTTACAGAAATCAATTCCACTTATCTCTGTCTAAGCAGTCTTCCATTTATTTGATCAAGGACTTAAGATAATCTCACACCATTCAGATACTTTCACTAAATTCAATCTTGTCCTCAGGTCTCAGCTAAGATTTTATATCTTCTGGAAAACCTTCTCTGATTACTCCCTGGACTCCCAACACCATGAACCTACCTCCAGTATAGCCCACCTTCCCTCCTTTCTGCTATCCCTTGTTTTCTTTCCCTTTCTTCATTTAATCAACTAATCTGTTGAGGACTTATTAATTCCCTGGCACTGCTATAAGCATTTAGAATACAATTAGACAAAAATCTTTTCTTCATGGAACTCTCATTCGTGTCAGGGGAGACAGAAAATAAAAACTTACAAACAAGTAAATTATATTATACTATTAAGAAATTTCTTACACTGTGTTTACATTGCTGCTTTACTTGTCACTGTTCCCAATGATACTATAAGTTCTTATACCTACTAAGTGCCTAGCATCTTACTAGGTGCTTAAAAGTTTTTATTCAGTCTAAGATCTGCCTTTCCCACTAATTGGTGAGTTCTTTTCCCAAATTAGCCTAGCCTCCATTCCCATATTCTAGGGTCTTACACAAATTAACTTTAGACTAATGTCACTTTCATGCTTTGCTAGAACCCTAAAGAGAAGTTCTCTTTGAGCAGATCTATACTATGTTACATGCATTATTATTTTCCTTTTATTACAGTTTGGGGGTTTACCTGTTTATTGACTGCATTCCAGAAACTTAGTGTTATATATACTTTTATGTAACATTAGAACTTATACTGTTATACTGGATTTATCATCAGGTTATAGACTTTTAGAAGAGTCTGCTGTTAGTTGCTACATGTAAAACAGATTTTACCTGATTCCTGGGCAGTACATATTGATCTATTTCATTAATTTTAATGGCTACATAATATTCTATTATATACATATGTAATTACATATCTGATCATCCTTTTTTATTTTTACTTTTAAAAATTAATTAATTAATTTATTTTTGGCTGCGTTGGGTCTTCATTGCTGTGTGCAGGCTTTCTCTAGTTGTGGCAAGCGGGGGCTACTCTCCGTTGTGGTGCGCAGGCTTCTCATTGCAGTGGCTTCTCTTGTTGCGGAGCCTGGGCTCTAGGCGTGTGGGCTTCAGTAGTTGTGGCACACGGGCTGAGTAGTTGTGACTTGTGGGCTCTAGAGCACAGTCTCAGTAGTTGTGGCAGACAGACTTAGTTGCTCCGCGGCATGTGAGATCTTCCCGGACCAGGGATCAAACCTGTGTCCCTTGCATTGGCAGGTGGATTCTTAACCACTGTGCCACCAGGGAAGTCCCTGATCATCCTTTTTTAAAAGACTTTTAGTACTTCCCAGTTCTATACCATTACAAACCACGTTGTAGTGAAGCTCCTTCTGTCTACCTTCTTTTTGTATATCTGCACGTTTCTTTTTGGCCACACCATGGGGCATGTGGGACCTTAGTTCCCTAACCAGGGAACCTGTGCCCCCTGCATTGAGAACACGGAGTCTTAACCACTGGACTGCCAGGGAAGTCCCTCTGCATGTTTCTATAGTATAGATTCCTAGAAGTGAAATTGCTCATTCAAACAATGAATGCTGACAGATTTTCCTCCAGAAAGGGGTTGCCAGTTTATACCTCCCCAAAAGTGTGGCTGCTGTTTCCCTTTCTTCTTTACAGATCTTTCCTGTGTGTGTGTGTGTGTGTGTGTGTGTGTGTGTAATTTTCTCATCCTCTGTTGATCATATAGCATTTCTTTATGAGAGGAAGGGAAGTTTGCCCTTGAATCTGTAGCCTAGCTCATGTGTCTCTGCTGGATGCTCTCGTAGCATGCCATGTCACATTTTATCCTTATTACTAATATCACTACTAGTTTATTTCACTTTTTTACTATCACTCTTGTTTTTTAAAGTCATAACTTCTTGACTTAAATATATCATTAAGATTAAAAAATAGTAATTACAGCTTGGATAGGTCTTTAGTACAGTAAGTCTCCTACTTACAAACGAGTTCCATTCTGAGAGTGCATTTGTAAATCCAATTTGTTCATAAGTCCAACAAAGTTAGCCTAGGTACCCAACTAATACAATTGGCTATATAGTACTGTACTGTAATAGGTTTATAATATTTTTCACAGAAATAATACATAAAAGGCAAACAAGAAAAGTAAACATTTTTAATCTTACAGTACAGCACCTTGAAAAAGTGCAGTAGTACAGTACCACAGCTAGCATACAGGGGCCGGCATCGAGTGAACAGGTAAGAAGAATTACTGACCGGAGGAGGGGGAGGAGGTGGGGGATGGTAGAGCTGAAGGATCGTCAGCAATAGGAGACGGAGGGCAAGCCGAAATTTCACTCACGCCTGACATTGATGGCCCAGGTTCTGGTTCCTTGCTGGATTCAATTCTGTCTACCTCCTGAAAAAATGATCCAGGGATGTCTGGGTAGTAGCTCTTTTTTTCTCATCATGGATGACACGGAGCACTGGATTGCATTCTGAACGGCTGCTGCAACCTTCGTGTACCATTCTACGTTCGGGTCCTGTGCCTCAAAAACTAACAGTGCCTCCTCAAAGGAAGAAAATCCCCTTGCCATTTCCAGCGTTGTGAATCTCTTCAGTTCTTCAGTTAATTCTTCCTCTTGTGTCTCTTCTCTCCGTCCTTCTCTGGGCCTCCAGTTCCATTAGGTCTTCATTAGTAAGCTCCTCGTGTTGCACAGCAAGGAGTTCAATGTTACAGGAACCAGTGACGTCTACCATCTTTTCGCCTCGCTCCACTCTCTCAATTATTTTCACTTTTGTTTCCATCGTTATCGCTTGGCGCTTCTTGGCAGGACCAGCTACATCACTGCTGCTTTCACACTTGCTTCCAGACATCCTGGGGTTGAAATAAAGATACTGTACTACTTTACTCTATAGAGTACTGTACCGTAAAGTACACATAAGCACAACCACTCGTAGAGGATGCATGCACGTGGCAATGTACGCCAGACACGTGAACTGACTTACGTGATTGGACATGTGAAGGCATGTTCGCATCTTTGAAAGTTGGCAACTTGAAGTTTCATATGTCGGGGACTTACCGTATGGAGTTTTTTCATTTTACTTACTTAAAACAAGTTCTTTTAAAAAAATTATAGTTTTACCTAATAGCTGTTCAGGATAACGGTTGGAGCTTTTGTCCAAATGATCGTATTTTTCTTGTTATGTTATCATTTTCTCATTATGCTGCATTGTAGTGAGAAAGCCTGTATAAAAATTGCTTTTTAGAATTGACTGTAAAATATTATTTTAAATTTGTGTAATATTAGGTTATTAGTGTTTAATGTCCTAAGAACAATTGAAAGTAAATACATCCCCTAATTATGGGATATCGTGTGAAATTTGATATATATTTATTAATTTAAACTTGTTAGCTATGTTATTTAAACAATACTATCAGGTCTTTGTTTAAATGGGACTGAATACATGGTGAGTACAATTTAGTTAGGGAAGATGAGCAGTAATTAAATAGATAAAATTTTGGGTACTATAAATATATTGTGGTGAATGTAAGTAGAGGGAAGTGAGAGGAAGTGACTAGACAGGGAATTTAGGTTGGATGGCCTCTGAAGAGGTAGCAGTTAAGTTAGGCAGCCATATATTTTATCATGGGTTGAAACTCAATTTAAAATTTTTGCTTTGTATTTTATCTGTTAGTATATTATTGTAGCTGTTTTATTTTTGTTTGCTTATTAATACATTTTTGTGCATGCTTTTATCTTAAAAAGTTTGTTTGTTTCTGGCTTTGTTTTATTTTGTTTCTCCTAAGTAGTATAGATTTGGATTTAATTACAGTTCAAGATGAAAAACTTTGTCTATTATTGGTGAATGCAAATGATCATAAATGATAAAGTTGTTAAATGCCTTCTGTTATTTGGTTTTAAAATCTTTTTACTGTTTTCTACATTACTGAGCTATATTTACCTCTATCTTCTGCAATAACTTGGCAGAAAATTTCCTTTATTGGAAAAAAAGGGTACTTTAATAACTATATTTAAGCTGACATTGTTCTAACTTTAAAAGTCAATAATTGAATAGTAGTAAGGATGTTAGTATCTTAAAAGTGTTTTCTATCTATAAATATTTTAAAATACGACCTCATAAAAATATTTAGAATTTCTATTGTCTTCCATAATTATGAAAATCTAAGGCTATCTCATTTAATCTACCAGAGAGAAATTTTTAAAAAAGATTAAATTGTTATGAATACTGGTATTAATAGTGGAACATATCTTTGTCATTTATGTCTTTCTTCTGTTTACCAGTGAGTCGATATATGGTGAAAGAAAGGTTTTGCATAGTATACTAAGGAGACAGAAAGGGAAGGAATCCTTGTTACTGCTCTGTGTTAAAAAGGGCAGTGAATAATGTTGCTAGACCATACAACAGTCCCATAGAGAGCATTTTCTTTTAACCTATTAATTTTTTGGTTTAGAAAGAGTACTGCTTAGGGTCATTTGGGTAATAGGCAAGAAGATATAAAGCTGAAGAATAAAACAAAGATAGCAAAAAAATAAATTGCTTGATATTTTCAAAAACAGAGAAGTAAATGGTCCAAAAGGGAGAGAATGATTAAAAATTACCAGCGGAAAATAAGAAAAAAAATCAAGTAGAATTTAGAAAAACAAATAATATCAAACATTAACTATAGGTCATTGTAAATTCATAGAACTATAATACATGTATTTTCATTCAAAATTAGAACTAGTCACATAATATTTGTCAAATACATTCTGCATTTGGCATTAAAGATTTCAAGTATATATTCATTAAGCATATATTATGACTAATAAAATTGTTTTGACAGTAGTGTAGATTTGATAATTCTTAATTAAAGTACTAGACAGTAATGTCTATTTTTCTTTCCCAGAGCCTAGATGTTTAGGTAGTTTAATTTTTTTAAATCAAAGTTTATTTTGGTAAACATACTAGTTTCGCCAATACATTAATTTTTTTGAAAAAAATTTATTTATTTATTTATGGCCGTGTTGGGTCTTCGTTTCTGTGCGAGGGCTTTCTATAGTGGCGGCAAGCGGGGGCCACTCTTCATCGCGGTGCGCGGGCCTCTCACTATCGCGGCCTCTCTTGTTGCAGAGCACAGGCTCCAGACGCGCAGGCTCAGTAATTGTGGCTCACGGGTCTAGTTGCTCCGCGGCATGTGGGATCTTCCCAGACCAGGGCTCGAACCCATATCCCCTGCATTGGGTGGTAGATTCTCAACCACTGCGCCACCAGGGAAGCCCCAATACATTAAATTTGATTGCTGGTTACAGAATAAAGTTCAAGTTTCAAATGTCTCTCTGGCAGGATTTCCCTTGTAAAACTCTTACTACAGCTAATGTTAGGGAAGACTTGTAAAACAGCAAAACAGAAGTACTGTCTTTATATTATCTAGAAACAGAAGAAAACAAGCAATGTACCTGCAAAATTCACTTTTCAATAAAATTCATTTATAAAACATTATCCTAAGAATTGTAATCCTATCAAGTTTCCGTAATCATTTAAATAATAGCTATAAAAAAAGAAAAAAAAAATCACATTTATTTTTGAAGAAAGACAAAAATACTTGCCTGTGTTTCTGGATTATTTTAGTGGATTTAAAAACAAAAATACTGTAATTACACTACCTACAAATTGAATAAGATGGAAGCAATTTACATATGATTCACATTTAAATAACACACAGTTATAAAACATTTTCCTATGGATTATAATCCTATCAAACTTTCATTTGAGCCATTATGTAATCACTTAATAGTAAAAAAAAACAAAAAAGTGAGAGAGAGAAAAAAATTCCTTTAGTAAAGGGAGAAAAAAAGCATCTTGCTATGGTTCTGGATCTTCAGAAACAGACTCATGGGAAGGTGAGATGAACTATGAAATGGACTTATTTCTATTTTCAGGCTATGTGGTTAGAAGACAAAATTCAGTGCTTGGTATATAGACCTTTCTTGTTGTCAGGGGAGGATGTACTGAGTGAGGGAGTTTCTTCAGGGGAGTGAATTCTTCAAGAAGTTCATCTTCACTTTACAGAATTGTGGGAAGGTCAAGGGTTTCTCTTAATACCTGCCCCCGAGTATCCGTCTGTAACATCTCACTTAACAGAAAGACTTAGGCCACCAGAGTCTGGACCAGCAACTCCACGTCAAGTGGGAGAGTTGGGCCCAAAGGAAGTCCAAAACCCCTGCCAGTGCAAGGTCAGTTTTGCTGTTATGGAGGACCTGCTCTGTCAGGAAGGAGTTTCCTTGAGGGAAGGGCCTGCTCATGTGGCTCTAACCCTGGGACAGGAGCAGGTGGCACCTGGTCCATTCTGGACTTGAAACTCTGCAGCTGCACAACACCACAGCTTGATGCTCCTCATTTTCCAGAGATCTGTTCATCCAGAGCATTTCCAGGTAGTCCTCCTTGGTCTCTGCTAAGTGCCCCCCACTTGGAGTATTGAGGATGTTAGGATACTTTTCAGAATATTTAAATTCTTAATAATTTGTCTAATGTGTAGGCATTTTCTTTTCTTATGATATCAGAGTTTCTCTCAGCCAACAGATCTCTCAATCTATTATCTGAGTTTTTTTCTCATGGGAAATAAGCTGCCTTTGATAATAGCCAATGATATTTTTTGAAATTATTTCTAAAAGACTTTTGGCAATAATTTTATAGATGTCTATCTCTTTACATGTGTAGCTGATCTTTTCATCTCTGTTGGGAAGTTTCCCCTCCATCTTTATGGAATAAATTCACTCTAAATTGGATATTTTGTGAAAATGCATTTTTTTTTTTTTTTTTTTTTGGTTCAGTTCAGGAAAAACTTGAAAACTCCAAGATAGCTTTTGCTTCTACCTTTCAGTGTGTGTGTGTGTGTGTGTGTGTGTTTTCTGACTGCAATGAAGCTTTGCCAGTTTGGAAACTTTTGATATAACCTTTAAGTACATAAATTCTCCTATCTTCTGCAGTTAGTTTAGTTAGCATTTATTTATTTTTATTGAGTTGTTAAATAATTAATTTATCCATTCATCTGTTGATGGACATTTAAGTTCTTTCATGTCCTGGCTATTGTAGATAGTGTTGCAATGAACATTGTGGTACACAACATTGAATTACGTCTCCTTTTGAATATACTGGGTATATGCCCAGTACTGGGGTTGCTGGGTCGTATGGTAGTTCTATTTTTAGTTTTTTAAGGAACCTCCATGCTGTTTTCCATAGTGGCTGTATCAATTTACGTTCCCACCAACAGTGCAGGAGGGTTCCCTTTACACCACACCCTTTCCAGCATTTATTGTTTCTAGATTTTTTGATGAAAGCCATTCTGACAAGTGTGAGGTGATACCTCATTGTGGTTTTCATTTGCATTTCTCTAATGATTAGTGATGTTGAGCATCCTTTCATGTGTTTGTTGGCAATCTATGTCTTCTTTGGAGAAATGTCTATTTAGGTCTTCTGCCCATTTTT